>NW_028259151.1:1818181-2121212 GCF_977971745.1 Zootermopsis nevadensis | reverse complement strand
TGTAATGTGAAGCTAGTAGAACCTTTATGAATAAGAAAAGGGAATATCTGAAAGGCAAAATTATTGAGCTCAAAACAAATGGTAAGGACAAAAATATGTACAGAGGCATAAATAATTTTAAAAAAGGATATCAACCTCAATTTGGTAAAGGAAGATGGTGGCACCTCACTGACAGGTCCAATCAGAATTTTTATTAGGTGGAGAAATATCTATCTAACTATAAATCTGAATGTATGATGAATCAAACATGGATATGTTTCTTTCTACTATTTTATTAGGTCTGTTTTAATGGGAAAGGCTACAGTGATTTCTGTGTGACAAGTTGCAACTTTATTTCTATAATTTAATTATTTTTTAACTTTGGAAATATATCATGACAACATTGTTAATCTTGGAGTTGTATGATGCATAACAAGACATAGTTGTATGGTGTATGTTGCATAGAAATAAACTAAACAGGGTGTATGAAGTATGTAGGTGTAACTATGTTTTTACGTATTTTTAGTTTCAGTTGAATATCTGTTCAAATTATATAAAAACTGAAAGTACTAGAATATGCTGTAGATGAGTCGAATTTCTTCCACAAGAGCTTTAATAGAAGATAAAGGCAGGTAAGTGATGGCAGAAAGTGTTTTGTTTAATCTGTTGTTGACTTTAACTCAGGGGTGGCCAATGTTTTTGCAAGTGGGCCAATAAATAGAAACAAATCTTCTGACGTGCTTAATTTTAAATTAGTAGATAAATAAATAGAAATTGATGATAGAACATTAAAATGCACTGTATTCAACTGAATGGTGAACATGTCAATGAATTTACATTAAAAAATGAGGATTAGTCAGATTTAAAAAATGTTGTGTTTAAGTTAACAATTGCTGATTATTTGGATTGAGTTTTGTGCTCGAGAACAAGTATACTCCCTCTAACAGCCTGTTAACGTAGATTTATGTGATTTTTTTAACAAAGTTCTCACAAATGTAAATTAACCCATTTTTATGTTCTGGATAGTCCCATTTAGAAAAAATTCCAGTAGGATTACATGTTTGGAGAAACTGGTGAGTCACTAAGCTGAAAATTTCCAGTACATTCTGAATGTCTGCAATTTCCAGTTAGATTTTATATGGATAATTCACTTAAATGGAGAGTATTGAGGTTTCTAATTTCAACTTCAAATATTTTTAACTTTGAAGATGCTTATCTGCTGGGATATGGTCCCCTGTATTGCGGTAGATACATGTTTCAGAACATCTTTCTGCCTCTATCATCCCAGTGATGAATACGCTGATAATGGAGGCAAACTACATGGTGCTATATCTCAGAGGACAGACATCCTCATGTTCATTGCTGAGAAAACCTCATATCTCAACTCTTCGAACACTGGGAAATTAACATTCTTCACTTTTATACTAGTACTGAGAATATTAAGTTAGGATGTAATGTCAACTTCAGCTAAATCACTCAACCATACATTGCTTTTCAGTAGGTCATACACCTTGAAGAAACATGCCACCATCTTCCCTATGGGCACAGCAATCCAGCAGCATTCCTCTGTTCAAAGTTTCTGATTAAGGCCCTGTACCCTAATCTTGGTCTTGGTCCTTGAAGCCAATTGCTAATTATATTTGTAGCTCAGTCAGTATAGTGACTGGCTACAGACTGGACAAACGGGGTTTGATCCCCCACAGGGGCAGAGGATTTTTCCTCTAGCCCCAAGTGCCTACATGGTATATAGTGGGACAGGTTTACTTTTACTTTAGCTGCTTTTAAAAGTCAATAACTACACTTTATACGTATGGTTTTGCTTAATTCTCAGTATAGACCAATTCCATGGACATCAATAACCAGCTGATATTTGTAGTGGTTCAATATGTTTTCCTTGTGGTTAGGTTAAGAATTTTTAGATATTAGATTAGCTTCAGTTTCAAGGAGTTAAATTCTAATTTTAATAGTACTTATTCCTTCCTGGCCCCAATATTGTAAACATTTGGTAGTCTCTTTAATGCTCATCCAACATTCATTGGTTCACAGTCACGTAGCTGTTTTGTGTGTCAAAGTTTTCCCACCCTTCTAACAATGTATAACTAATTTTATTTATATTGGCACTAATTTTACATTATTAATCAGTTAATGAAGGACACTGGCTGCCCCTTCTATACAACACTGAAGAGACTTGCTGAGGATCGAGGAGCTTGGAGAGCTGCTGCCAACCAATCCTACAAATAGGATTGATTACAAAGAAGAAGAAGAATTTTACATGACAAAAACTTTTTGCCTTATGTAATAGCCAGTACTGAAAATAATATAGAAAAATAATGTCATATTGATTATACTCAGGCCCCTTTAATGTCTAAATTACAAACTGGAAATTCAGATTAGTCAAAGCGATCATGAGTTTATGAATCACATGCAAAATATTTCATGTCAGTTTCATTCAACATACATTTTATGAATGAGAATCATTTCAAGTATAATTTAACTCAGTTTCCGGCTTAATGCCATTGCTATTAATGTCACTTCCCTTTCTAAAAACCGTTCATTTATAGCTAAAGCAACAGTTCCTGATTTACAACACACTGTTCTAACATTACATATAAACCTGATCACTTAGATGTACGAGGTGCGATCGGAAAGTTTCAAGACTGTCAATAGAGGGCGAACCGGATGTAGTACGAGCTTCTGCCGCTAGGGGGTGCGGCCTACATTCATAGTGAATCAGTGTGCCAGCCGGCATCATCGAATTAGCATTTGTTTCTTAGTTACGGGCGTTTTGGTAGAGCATTACACCGACCCTCCTGCGATTTCGGAATGGCGGATTTTCATGAACAAATCAAATTTTGCCAAAGACTCGCCAAAACGGCTACGGAAACCTATGAAATGCTAACGCAAGCATTTGGGGAGTCCGCAATGGGTCGTGCACAAACTTTTGTGTGGCATTCACGTTTTAAAAATGGCCGAACCTCTGTCGATGATGACGACCGTTCTGGACGAACATCTTCGAGCACAACGCCCGAAAATGTTACGAAGATTCGGCAGGCCATTCACGAAAATCGACGTCGTACCATCAACGACTTGTGCGACATTGTTGGAATAGGCTATGGGACCTGTCAGCTGATTCTAAAGGAAGAACTCCACATGCGACGCATCATGACAACGCGCCAGCGCACACCGCCCTCAAAGTTCGGCAGTTTTTGGCCTCAAACACCATGGCCGTCATCCGCACCCTCCTTATTCGCCGGATTTAGCTCCGTGTGACTTCTTCCTCTTCCCAAAGATAAAAATTCAGCTAAAGGGAAGGAGATTTGAGACGATAGAAGAGATTCAGGCAGAATCGCAGATGGTGCTTGACAGGCTGACAAAGAAAGATTTCCAGGGATGCTTCCAGGCTTGGCAGCGGCGCTGGGATCGTTGTGTTCACTCCCAGGGGAACTACTTCGAGGGTGATGGATGAATTTAATACCTGAGATAAGTGTACGGGTTTTTATAGGCGCAGTCTGGAAACTTTCCGATCGCACCTCGTATGGTCTTTCCTTAACTAGTTCTGGGCAAAGTTAAAACCCACTTTTTTTCTTCACAACCAAATATTTCAACGAAATATCAAGACATTAACTGTACGGTACGCTAACAGATACTATTAGCTTGCAGGAATTAAGGCACTTATAGCATAAATGTACAGTCCTCCATGGGCATCATAGTCCTATAGTGAATGGAAAATGCCACTGTGCTGCTAATTTCTGTGGCCACTACCAATAGAACAACCAATACTTTTGCTTCAGAGATAGTAATGGGCTAGAGCTAGTTCACTGAAGTTTGTTCCAGTACAGGAGTCATTCACAAAGTTGAATTATTCCTCAGTTCTTCACAGCTCCAGGATATAATCTGTAATCTGATGATTAGTAAAAGTTACAAGTGTGAAGTGTTTCTCTGTAGAACAATTTTGTAGGAACTTGTATCTGTAAATCGTGGTTTATTAGTTCATACATTTGTGGATCTTTCCGCTTTGTCTGATCTTCCTGAGGGTATAAGAACTAGCTTATTGTTAAAAACTGTAAAATTTCAAACCTATGAAATTTAGAAATATGTACATTTCCTTTTAAACAGGGAATCAACATACGTTTTAAACCTATATATAAAAAAATTTCTTTTGCAGTGGTGGAGAGGGAAGGTAATCAATCACGAAACTCCCACATTGTGTCTGAAATTAATTTAGTATTATCCGAAGTAACATTGTTGCAGGATATTAAGTAAAATAGATAATAAACCAAGGTTTTTTAGTGAATATTACGATAAAGAACAACTAAAGCGTATATAGGATTAGGCGTTCGCACGAAAACAGCTGTCATTTGGGTTGTAGCACCGTGCAGTCTGGTAGAAGTTTTCCAACGTTTCAGAGGTCCTTCCTGCCTCCATCATCAATGCGATGATAATGGAGGTCCTGATAATCGCCCTGGTGTATCCTCTAAGATAGCCTCACCCGAACTCAACCCAAACTGACCTAATAAAATCTAACTTGCCTCAAGCTGATAATACAGCATATCTAATTTATTCCAACCTAACCAACTTCACTATAGTTTAATATACCTAACTTAACGAAACTACTTATTCTAATCCAATTTATGCCTAACACAACCAAGAAAGGTCTGGCACCAACCTGGTTGCTGCGTCCCACAAGTCGTCTCCACCAATATAAAAATTGTAACGTTGGTAACTATGCTGATGATGTTAATTTATTGGGGGATGATATGAATACAATAAAGAGGAATGCAGAAGTTTTACTAGAGGCTAGTAGACAGGTGGGGCTAGAAGTAAATTAAAAAAAAAACTAAGTACATGTTTGTATCTCGTCGTCAGCAGACAGGCAGGCAAAATTATCTTAGGGTAGCTAATAAGTCCTTTGAAAGGATTACAAAGTTCAAATATCTGGGAACAACAATAACAAATCAAAATGATACTCATGAGGATGTTAGGAGGAGACTAAATTCCGGAAATTCTTGCTACTTCTCAGTTCAAAATATTTTGTCTTCCCGTCTGATTTCTAAGAATCTGAAAATTAAAGTATACAAAACAATAATCTTGTCTGTTGTTTTGTATGGGTGCAAAACATGGTCTCTCACTCAGAGGGAGGAACACACATTGCAGGTGTTTGAGAATAGGGTGTTGAGGATATTTGGGCCTAAGAGGGAAGACGATGAGGCGTGGAGAAAACTGCATAATGATGAGCTTAATAATCTGTACTCCTCCCCCAGTATTGTCAGGGTGATTAAGTCGAGAAGAACGAGATGGGCGGGGCATGTAGCGCGCATGGATGGGACAAGAGGTGTGCATCGGGTACTGGTTGGGAAACCTGAAGGGAAGACACCGCTGGGGAGACCTAGACGTAGATGGGAGGATAATCTCAAGCGGGATCTATGGGAGATAGGAGTTGAAGGAAACTGGATTTTGTTGTCCCAGGACAGGGTCCGGTGGAGGGCTTTGGTTAATTTGGTGATGAACTTTCGGGTTCGGTAAGCCATCTAGTGAGTTCGTTTAACGTTGGTAACGGCAACTCTGATAGACAAGGTAATTATGGTAACCGTGGTAATAATGGTAAACATGTAACCTTCGTAATAATGTCAAAGGCAATCACACATCACAAGTCGCTTTTTCCACCATATTATTCTTACTGATGGCAGGAAATTGTATAGTTATTGTAGCCAACATGTCCACAACCTCCATACCAAGCTTTATCCATATCCGACCATTGGTTCCTTAGTTGAATCATGTGGACAGGCGTAGGGACGGACAGACAAACATGAACGCTCTATACGTATTCATTTCATGAGTTGCATGTAAAGAACACATAATAACAAACTGGTGTCAGCTCGGTCACACACAGAAACGACATTTCAATCGTTTTCACAAACCCCATCACATTTGGTTCCGTCTTTAGACGTTCTCAGTTATCAGGCAAACATAATTCCATCGATAACAGAATCCATCACACTTGAAGTACGAAATAAATGCAATGCAATAAGGGAAAACACCCAGATATAGACGGACAGATCAACAACCTTGGAAAAACAGCAAATTGGAATGGCGAAGAGGATATCACAATTCAATGTGATTAAATAACACCGGCTTCGGCATTTTTCTCATCATACACACATATTCTGGTTATCGGATTGACTTTAATAACAACAAAAGATGTAATTATTTGATAATAAGAAAGACGGAGGTGTCAGCGTTCCACAGCTAGTGCATACAGAACATAAAAGTTCAATGTTTTAACCTTGAACATCGGGGCATTAATGTGGATACTAGAACATGCGATATACCAGGACTTGAGTCAGTGGATGTTCTGGCTGAAGACGCCACTCACTTGTAAACCATCCAGGAAACACCATAATGCTGCTATTGACCAACATGTAATCACTCTTTCGCGAATGGAAAACGAAATGAAGACAGATCAGTACAAATCCAGCAAAACATTTCAAAGAATGCTAAACGCTAATCACAAAAAAGATCATGGTACCACAAATAGAAATTACCCAGACGTTATATTACCCTAATAACACAGTTTGGAACGTTAAAAGGACCTTATAACTTCTTAATGTATCGCTGTAATCTTTCTTCAGTTGAGGTGTGCGAATGTGGAATAACATACAACGCAGACAGCTAGAATGCCACTTCAATGAAACACACATCACAGAATTCTACAAAAAAACCAAGCATGCAAAATTACAATTCTCGATGTCGCTTCCATACACACGAAAGAATTTCACTCAGAATATAATTCTCATGGTCATGATGTTCAGTGCCGTGAGAAGAGAAATAAGAAAAAGAAGAAGATGATGATGATGATGAAGAAACGGCCACTAGTAGTTAAGGAAGCTGTGTCCGATTTGGTATAATTGTTTGAAGTTTAGTTATCACGAAATTAAATAATTTTCTCTCATCAGTCAGAATTCACAAAGCAGAGCATCGACCTACAGCTGCACATGGTTTATTGTTAAGTTGTGTAATGATCAATATTAAGGTATATGTTGTAGGAGTTCTAATAATGTATTTCACGTGTTGAGGTTATGTGTATTCGTTTAACCTAATTTTAGACTAACAACGAAAAGCAGTCATGTAATTTATTTTAGAACTGAATCATAGTGCAAATTCTCTTGGAACATTTGGAAGGAAGATGATTGTGTATATAAGACATGCAGTATACAAACATCAGGGCAGGTTAGTAATGGGACAAAATAAGGAGGGTAATTGGGTAGTTAGAAAAATACAAGGTTTTGTTCGACGTCAGATGTAAAATTAAGGAGTATGTGACAAAAATTAGTGCTTGGTTATATGAAACAAAAGAATTAATGTATTTTGTAGTATGCATGTTATGTAAACCACTTTATAGCTGAGTTACTTGTAAATGCCCTTCAAAGATGTCATGTGCAGTGTAATATTTACATTACAAACTCGTTGTGAATGGTAATAAGTCACTAATTCTATGGAATAGATTCCTCCTTGCAAAGTCAATATGTTGGAAACATCTATGTCATTGAACATTCATACACAAATAACTAATTATATTAAAGTTTGGGATTAACTTTATGTACTGTTGTTAGTGAATTTGTTTGTCAGATAGCAATTAAAAATCTTCTTGCTCAACACTACTACTTAACTTACAGCTTAACGTGAGACAGTAGATGGAACACATACAGTGATATTTCAACAAGGATTTATTTGCATCATATATATGCGAACAATGTACAGAAAATTCTGAATCTGACAGTATTGGCTGTTTTTCATAAAACTTTCCACTTCCTTGATAGCAGTTTATGACACTGGTGGGTCTGTAGTGCATAATGTTCTTTTGCATATTTTTAGAAAATATAATGATTGTTTCTTAAGAAAGGTTTATAAAATGATGTTTTTGAATGGGTATAAACCACTTTAGTATCAAACATAAAATAACCATACTTTCTGTGTACTAAATCATAAAGTTGTGGAGGTGGGCATGGAGTATGAAGCTTCACATATTTTTGGTTTTGAAATTAGGTGTTGTTCAGCCTCACACCTTACCTCCTTTTACGTTTAGAAAAACATATATAACTATTAACATTTCATGACAGTAGGCACTGTAATTCAGTGAAATTCCAATCTTGTTACTTTATGTATAGTTATGTTAATTTTCCCAGTGAGTTCACTTGCTGATAGAGGAAGGATAATTTTCAGTTTTAATATTAATTTTTTAAATGTGGTTATTGTTTGATTTTTGTTAAATATGCTTTCTTATCAAGACATTAAATTTCATTTTAGCAAAATGAGTTCTGTATGTTTGTTTTACTTAAAAGATGTTTTTAGTATGTATGAATTTGTGATTTATATTCTTTTATTTAGCAGTTGACAAAAATGGCATCCAGTGGTAAGGTGGAACAATCTCAACTACTTATTGCTCTCGGTGACAAGAATAAGAGAATTCCTGTGGTAAAACTGGAGCGAGTAGAAACTCTGTATTCAACTTTCAAGAAAGTTACAAGCAAGTCATTGGTGAGTAATAATGTCAGAGAACATAGGAGTTCATGTGTTTAGTGTGAATAGAACTTTAGAATGCTGTTGCAGCTAACCCTAGTGGATACCAGAAATGAAAATAAATTAAAATATGTAACGTAAATGTTTTAAATAAATTATTATGTAAAAGTCCTGCACATTTGTGCTTGTGCATGGGTCTGATACATAACTTTAAAATATATTTGTGTCCCCTATTGTGGTACCTATTAACAGCTCACTGACTGTCATATACAGTGCAAATTGAAACATGTCACATTGAGCTGTAGTTTGTTGTGCAATGATGCTCTAAGGCTTCAAAAGAGGTTCAAATGTGAGTCAGTATCTTAAAGTTTGGCTACATGATTTTCACAATATATCTGTATTAGGTGCCATTGTTTTCTGGTAGCTTTTGAAATTTGGGATACTAACCCTCAGATATAAAGGCATGAACACACTATTAACTGCAGGGATGCAAGAAGAAAACTTTAGTTATGTGAACAGTGTTATTAAGGAGGATTCACTATTAACACAAAGATACTTATGCGGAATCAAGCATAAGTCCATCAAATTTTATTGCCATGTTGTGTAATCAATTTCAGAACCTAACAGAAGTTAAAAACAAACAGAAGTGGAATGCTTGAATAATGTGACAATGTAAATGATACACAAGTTGTGACATTGTTATGGACATGTAGTTTTATCTAAAACAACACTTTAGGCATCCAGTTAGGTCTTTCCTGAGAACACTACCTCCATGAAAGTGGCAAGTTCAAGATAATTTGGAAAGAACATGGTGGTGGTTTCTTTGTTTTGAGTAAGTTTTCAGGTGGCTTCCATTATGCTCAACATTCATCATACTGTTTCTTCACGGTGGGACACATAATTTGCTGTACCTAAGTAAGTGTGGCCCACAACAATTCTGTGCTCCAGAGGACTAATTTCTCACATGCAGTAGACACCATAGTTACTTTCCTGCAGAACACACTAGTATTACTACAAAAAATGGAGTCATGCTATTACATCTGGGGTATGCTGGAAAGTTGTATCAAATAAGGAGATGAATTCAAATGGAAACAGTTGTTGAAATAAGGATGACTTACAGTATCTGAATTTCAGAACTTTGTACTTATCTACATATAAGTTTCTCATGATCACTGTATAAGGTAAAGGGCAGTATCATGTTAAAATCTCAAACAGGTTTGCAGCTATGGAAAACTTAGATGGTGATGCAGATATCAATAGAGCTTGGGAAACCATTAGCGAGAATATCGAATTTCAGCCAAGGAGAATCTAGGTCATTAAAAAGTGAAGCAGCATAAGTTATAGTTTGATAGAAGATCTTTAAAAACATTTGATTCAAGGAAAGAAGCCAAATTGCAGTGGTTACAGGATCTGAGACAAATAAGTGGAGATAATCTGAACAATGTACGATGTGAAGCTAGTAAACAATTCAGGATCAAAAAGAGGAATATCTGAAAGACAAAAATAATGAGAGGCATAAATGAATTTAAGAAGGGTTACCAACCTTGAAGTAACTTGGTAATGAATGAGAATGGTGATCTACTTGTACATTCCCACAACATTTTGAAGAGGTGGAAGAATTACTTATCTCAGCTGTTGAATGTTCATATGGTTAGTGATGTTGAGCAGATGGAAATGCATACAGATGAGCCATTAGTAACTGATCCTAGTTTTTTTGATGTTGAAATTGCTATTGCAAAGTTGAAAACGTATAAATTGCCAAGTAATGATCAAATTTTGGTTATAACTGATTCAAGCAGGAGGTGAAACATTACATTCTGAGATCCATAAACTCTTTCATTCTATTTGGAATAAAGAAGAATTGCATCAGCAAAAATGATGATGTTATCACAAGACAACTGAAATATCAATGTGAAATACATCACCACAGAAACAGGGAATTCCATTCACATGTTCAGCAGTTCAGCTAGTTGGGAAAAGAACACTTTGCAGATACATTTAGACTTACCCTCATATAATTTGACCACTGAGGAGATATGGAATCAAAATAATAATGTGTATGTTTATATAGTAACTAGTACCTGTTTATCCCATTCCATATATCCTATAGGGAAGAAAATAAGAATAACAAATAAATGTTTGTTTCAGAAAATTTATTTCTTGTAGAAGTTTGTAACTGGATACAATTGAATACCATATTAGTAGAGACTTATGTATGAAAATCTGTAGATCCCTTCTTTGTGCCTTTTACATCACCTCAAATTCTTGTACACATTTTTTCCTGTTGAAGGATACATCAAGTTCTGAAACATTGACACTGTTCTTAGTCCTTGACACAATGATATAGCAAGTAGTTGGTGTAATGAACTTACATTTTTGTCCAGTGCTTTATTTCACAATAGATATCTGCTTTATTGTGTTTATATGTTTGCTTTATTTCCTCTTTGTTGGTAAATATATCCTTAGTGTTTATAGTATTTTATTTAAACATGGCACACTTCAAGAGGAAATTTAATGGGTGTTTTGTGCACATCAGGTGTGATTTTAACATGTGGTTTGCTTGAACTTCGCTAAATAAAGTTCATCTTACTGTGTACCAAATTTAGCCTACTTCTGTTTTCACAAACCTTGTGGCATTGCAATGGTACATTACCCTCTGGAAATTAAGGTGCTCAGTATGTAACAGAAGGGAGATGACGAATTTACAAACTAATTATCACTTTTGAAGTGCACAATTGAAACATCCGTGTTCTATGCTTTCAGATTTCTTCTGATACGGCTGATGAAGAAAAGAGAAAAGAATTAAGTTATGTGAATAAAGAATTTAATAGACGATTAACAGGAGAGCCAAATGATTGTGGTAAATCAGTGTTTTCTGATAGTTATAATGAAGACTGTCAAGTTGATATTTCAGTCTCTTCAGAGCCTCCAAAGAAACACTATAAATTGGGGAAAGAAACTGCTGAGTGTGATAGTTTGTTGTCTAGAGCCTCAGTACCTAAAGAGTTAAGTGTTGTGATTGAAGAAGGAAAAACAACAGATGAAAGTTCTGTATCTCAGAATTGTGAAGTAGTGACAGTTGAATGTGATTCAAATGCCTTGCTAACATTTCCAAGGAATGATGAATGTGCTGTAGACCCATTGTCATTATGTAAAAATGAAACGCCTGTCATAAAATCAAAAATAGACTCTGGGAATGATGAATGTGAAGTATATTTGGAAACATATGAGGGAAAGAGTGATTCCAAAGTGAATGCATCAACATTCTGGGAAAGGAGAAGACCTGGGACACAATCACATGTGTTCCTTGGAAATAGTGGAACAGAAATAAACATGCCAACATTTTCTGAGAATGATGTACAGACATCTGGAAATAATAAATCCAGGATATATGAACATAGATTTTTTTACAATGAAAATAATGGATCTGATATAAATCCACCATCTTGCTCTGGAATTAATAGATTGCACCCAAATACTCATGTCTATGGTGGAAGTAATAGATCTGGAATAAGTCCATCAGTTTATTCTGGACCTAGGATTAATCAGTCAGCTTATGTTGGTAGTACTGGATCTGAAGTAAATTCCCCTGCCTACACTGGCAGCAGTACTCATGGAATAAATACAGCATCTTACCCCATGTATAGTAGGCCTGATTATAATCCACCAGTGTGCTCTGGAAATAATGGATTTGGTATAAATTATCTAGCCTTTTCTGGAAGTGAGAAGTGTGAGATCAATCCATCTTATTCTGGAAATAATGGAGTGGGAATAAATTCTTTGACATATTGTGGAAGTAGATCTGTGATGATACCTCGAACATACAGTGAGAATAATGTGTCTGCAGTAACTACACAGACTTATTCTGGGAATTTGCCTAGAGTAAATTTACCATCCTATTCTGGAAATAATGGACCTGGGATAAATGGACGTACTTACTCCGGGAATAATGAATCTGGAATGAACACTCTATCATACTCTAGTAATGGTGGACCTACAATAAAATCGTCTTATTGTGGGAATAAAGGATTGTACTCTGTGAACAGCAGAGATGAATTAAATTCACTGATGTATAGTGGAAATAACATATCTGGGATTAATTCTCCATCCTGTTCCAGAAACAGTGGGCTTGAAATAAATTCAGCATATCTTGGAAACAGTGGACCCACAGTAAATTCACCAACTTATTCTAGGTACAATCGAACTGGAATAAATTCTCCAATTCACTCTGGGAATAATGAATCTGGAGTAAATCAGATGCGTTTTGCAAAGGACAGGACATTTGGTAGGAGTGAAGTTTCTCAACAATATGAAATACTACAGAGCTATTGTGAAGAGAATGAGTCAGGAACAAGTAATATGTAAGTAACTGATGAGAATACTGCACATTGGGGCACTAACCTTCCTCCATAAAGGTCTATTTTTTATCATTTTTTCATGGTTTATTAGATTTTCTTGTTGACACATATTCATAGATCACTGTTAGTAGTTGCTTAATATGTCGATATTAGTCTTCTGTGTTGTAATGCTGTGTGGACCCATAGTTAGATACAAATGTTTCAGAGGAGCGTAACAACCTCTATCTTTGAGCCTGCAAATGGAGGCATTGTGTTCCTCTGGAATGTTGATGTCTAACTACAAGTCCACATGACATTACACCACACAATACCAGCATCTACATCTTCACTGCCATGAGAACCTCAAATCTCATATAGTTGTTCACTAGTCTGATACATATCCAACTCCAGGTCTGGAGAAACGTAGCACATTGAGCAGATGTGTTCAACTTTTAGGTATACATTGAATGATATGTGCTGTAAGGGCCACAGCTTTAAAATATACTGTAACCAACACTAAACTTACATTGAAATAAAAATAGCCTATCAGTTATTTCTACAGCATGGACATTTGGAAAGGGAACACGTAACTAATCCATCCCTTTGAAATAATCACAGGAAGAAAATTGACACAAGTTACCATCTTCAAATGTTTTCCAGTGTCATTTCAAAAGCTGTGACAGCTGCAAACATATCAGATATGAGTTTGTTTACCTTGAGTTTGGTATTTGAATCATGTATGTGGTAGCTGATATCACATAGCAATGCAAAATCCAAAGCCACTTCTTAACATGAAATTTAGCCATACCTTCACCTTTCTCATTCGTGAACATTTCTATTTCTAATCTTACAGCTAAAAACACATTTTAACACTGTCCCACAACTCAGCCATCAGACTTCTGTATGGTATAAGGTGTTCCCGTGTTCACCATAATTTCAACAGCAGGATTGAAACTAGTGAGGAGTCCATGAGATAAAATGAAGTTTACAGCTGATGCCACAACTTTCATAGCATGCTCAAACTTAAAACTTTCCTATAAAATGACTCTTGGTGGATGATATAAGATTTGTTTATAAATTTATTCATCAACTCTGTTTTATTTCTAATCAAAGTTAGACCCTTGTCTGTTGTCACACCCTCTTTAGTTTAGTCCAGGGTAACTCAAATTTCTTTATAGTTTCACACATTCTCAGAAACATACCTTTCTCTCTTGTTGTACCTTGCAAAATTTTAAGACTAGCTAGTTCTCTGACACCTCATGGTGATTAATAACTGATTTGTATCACTACTGTCACAACTCTCATCCATTGCTCTTCAAATTACTTTGCTTTTTTTTCTGTTTTATTAAGCAAGTCACTACAAATACATTCATGTTGTCACATCAATGTTGCATGAGACGAAGTTAACAGTATTAAAAGCAGTATAATTTTCTGGACATACATCTTTCCCATACATAATATATTCTATGGAGCCGAGTCCTTCATGAGAAGCCAACAGTCGCTTGGTTACTCAAGAAATTCACAACATTTATGGAACCTGAAGGATCATTACCATGTTCACAAGAGCCTGCCACTGGTCCGTATTCTGAGCCATATGAATCCACTCCATGCCACCCCATACCATTTCTTTAAGATCTATTCTAATATTATCCTCCCACCTATATCTAGGTGTTCCTAGTGTTCTCTTACCTTCTGGTTTACCAACCAAAACCCTTTACGCATTCCACTTTTCTCCCATGCAGGCCATATGCCCAGTCCATCTCATCTTTCTTGACTTGATCAATCTAATTATATTTGGCGAGGGGCGCAACTTATGAAGCTCCTCATTATGCAACTTTATCCAGCCTCCTAATAATTTAGCCCTCGTAGGTCGAGATATTCTCCCCAGCAAAATGTTCTCATACACACTCCGTCTACATTCCTCCCTTAGTGTCAGAGACCAAGTTTCACACCCATAAAAAATGGCAAACAAAATTATAGTTTTAATATATTTAAATCTTTATGCCTTTAGTCAGCAGATGAGAAGACAGAAGGTTATCAACTGAATTGTAGCAAGGATTACCTGAATTTGATCTGCTCTTAATTTCCTTATGAATCAAATTTTGATTTGTTACTGTTGCTCCCACATTTTCAAAGGATCCATTAACAGCCTTTATGTTATGATTTTGCCCTGCATTCTGTTGATGAGACATCAACGTGTACTTAGTTTTCTCTATGTTTACTTCTATACCAACATCCTTACTAGCATCAGTGAGAGCTTCTGTGTTTTTATTTATGGTATTTCCATTATCTACCAATAGATTTACATCATCAACATAAACCAGAAGCTGATGTGTCCTATTCAATTTCAGTCTCACCTGGTTTTCTTGGACCTTTGTAATTGCATATTCTAAAGCAAAGTTGAAAAGCAATGGTGATAAAGCATCTCCTTGTTTAGACCATTCTGAATAGGAAGCGTGTCAGACAAATGTTTACCAACTGGACTTTTCTGTTGGTTTCATTTAAACACATTTTAATAAGCCTAACTAGTTTAATGGGTGTACCAAACTAAATGTGCAACACTTCTCTTTTAACTGAATCATAAGCTTTCTTGAAGTCTATGAATTGCTGATGTACTGTCTCATTGTTTTTAAATTTTTTCTCTAGTATCTGACAAATACAAAAATTCTGTTGAATAGTTGCCCTGTCATGTCAAAACCCACATTGATCATCCCCATTAATGTTGTCTGTGTATGGACTTAACTTTGGAAGAAGAATGTTGGATAAAATATTGTATGAAGTTGATAACAGTGATATGCCTCAATAATGACTACTGTCAGTTTTATCGCCTGTCTTGTAAATTGGTACTTTAATAGACTCTTTTCACTGCTGAGGCAATTCTTCCTTATTCCAAATAGAACAAAGGAGTTTATGGATCACCTCCAGCTTGAATAAGTTTTGCTGGAATTTGATCACTACCTGTTGATTTATACCTTTTAAACATTGCAATAGCAATTTCAATCTTAGTAGGACTAGGCTCTGGTGCTAATGGCTTATCTGTATGTATTTCCATCTGCCTAACGTCACAAACCCTATGAAAATTCAATAGTTGAGAGATGTAGTTCTTCCACCTATTTAAAATGTTGTGGGAATCTGCAAGCAGATCACCATTTCAAATCCTTTACCAAGTTACTTCTAGGTTGGTAATTCTTCTTAAATTCATTTATACCTCTGTATAAGTCTCTAATGTTTTATCTTTCATATATTCTGTCCTTTTGTTCCTGAAATCCTTACTAGCTTCTCATCATACATTGTTCAGGTTATCTCAATTTATTTGTCTCAGATCCTGTAATCATTGCAATTTGGCATTTTCCTTTGATCTAATACTTTTAAACATCCTTTGTCGAACCATAGTTTATGTGCTTCAGTTCAATTTTGATATTCTCTATCCTCTATTTGTTTCCCAAGTTTTAATGATATCTGCATCATTGTGTAAGTTTTCCAGAACTGCAAACATGTTTTTGATTTTAACCTGATCCTGTTCTTTACCTTTTACCTTGTTTAGTTTCTTGATACTTAATCTCTCCATATTAAACTGCTGTGTTGCTTGTTTACTTACTGCCATTCTCTCCCCAACTTTTGAAACGATCTGATAGTTATTGTCTGTCTTTCCATCGGGAGATGTCCAATCTAATTTATGATTTTTGGATGTGGTAAAATTTACTACTCTGTCTTCATTATCATTACTGATTTCACGTAAACACTTGTTCCCAACTGTTGGTTTAAAAATATCTTCTCTACCTACTTTTTCATAGAAATCTCCTATTAAATTTTCATGTGGTACATTAGGAATTGGTTGAATAAGCGCCCTAGTGCCTCTAAGAAATTATTCTTTGTATCACCAGTTTTATCCTCTGTTCAGGCATGCACATTAAAAACAGTAATATTGCACCAATGACCTCTTAATATTATATATGACATGCTATCACTAACAAACTCTACCCTCTTAACTGCTGATATGATTCTCATGTGCACAGAAAATCCTGTCCTTAATTCATGCTCTTATTCCCCTTTCCATAGAAAAATGTATAATGTCCTGCTGGTACAGTGCCACCCCTGCCCCATCTAACCTCCTGTGCTCCTACTGAATCTAACTTATATTTTGCTAATTCTCTTGCAACTGTTGTCAGTCAACCTGCCCTATGCAGTTTCCTTAAATTCCATGTATAAAATATGTCCATTTTCCTTTGCTTAAGTAGTTCCAAAGACTCCATCCTAGGCAGAGGCCCTGTGTAATAAGTTGGATGACCATTCAGTGCTGGCTGCCAGTGACTGCTTATTTAATATATTTGCAGCTACCCTCCTTTCTGGAGGCTGTCTCCTCCATCTGAAACCTGAGGACGTGCCATGCCGTGGTGACACTGGATCCACTATACATAGATTCCCCATATTAAGCTTTGCTACTCTGTTGGAAAATTGATAAGCAATTTCTCCCTTTTTAAACTGGATGGCACATGTGGAATAATTATTAATGTTTTTTTTCTTGCCAACAGTCCCACACTCTTATGATGCAACTGACAAACAAGAGGGTGTTAGTTGCCTGTTTTTAGTGCAGTCCAATTGTTCATCTAGGACCTGGGGTAGCTCAGTCAGTATAGTGACTGACAACAATTGGGGTTCAATCCTCGACCGGGATTTTTCTTCTGGTCTCCGCATCCAGACTGACTCTGGGGCCCACTCAGACTCCTATCTATTGGGTACTGGGGTCTCTTCCTGGGGCTAAAGCCTTCCTGGGGCTGATTATGATGCTAACCACTCACCCCTATCTAGGTTAAGAACAAGTAGGAGGTGTACCATCTTTTCCCCCTAAGCGTCTACTTGGTGTGTAGTGCGATAGCTTTACGTTTTTATTGTTCATCTAATCTCTTCTGATAACGATTTTAGATTGATCAATTTTGTAGCAAATGTACTTTTCAACATTTTTCCTTTAAGTGTTATCTGACTTACACTTGTAAAATACACTCTTTCCCCTGCTATTGGAGGCATCAAGGACCTCTGAAACGTTGGTACACTTCTACCAGACTACATGGCACTACAAACCAGATGACAGCCATCTTACTCCAGTTTGTTTTAAATAGAATCTCAGCTCTTAATATGTAATTATGACTCTAGATAACAGACCTTGTGTAAACCTTTGTATCTTTAAATAATAATGCAATT
Source organism: Zootermopsis nevadensis (assembly GCF_977971745.1). Classification (NCBI taxonomy): domain Eukaryota; kingdom Metazoa; phylum Arthropoda; class Insecta; order Blattodea; family Termopsidae; genus Zootermopsis; species Zootermopsis nevadensis. The sequence goes on along the minus strand of NW_028259151.1, from coordinate 2,103,180 downwards.
TCCTGATTAGTCAAGAAATAGCAATGGATTTTGGTCTCTTTCACCATGCAGACTCATTCTGTTATGTCCGAAGTTTGAATTTAGGACATGTAAGTTATTATAACTTAGGAAGTTCTGTAGATACATTTTGATTTATTGTATTGTCACCTATATTTTGTATTTTTATTTCCACTGGAATATTCTCTATGCATGCATTCAGGGCTGTGTCTGGTGTAATATAAGTATTCCTTTTAATATTATTGGTTGTTTCATGTAGTCTACTATACGAGTAAAATTCCTCTGAAATTTTGTTTCTGCTTTCTTCATATGTGTTTCACCTATACACAAGATTTGAGGATATAATTTTGATTTGAAAACCTCAGTGGAAGATATCAGTATGCAAGTATTGAAATGGATCTTAGACAACTAGGAAGTGAAGATGTAATCTTAATAAATCTGGCTCTGTGTAGGATCCAGCAGTAGGCTTTTGTGAACTTGTTAATGAACTTCGAAGTTTTTAAAGCGACAGAATTTCTTGACCTTCTGAATAACTGCCCACTCTCCAAGGAGGAGCCTACAAATTTGTTAAGTCATAGTTTTACATATTCAGAAATCTAACTACCATTTACTAATGAAGCTTTATTATACTGTTTTGATAACAACAGGAAATTGACTCAGTAGTCCTCACTGTTCATATAGTTGAATTTTTATAGACATGTCTCTTGTCGATTACTTGTGTTGGCATTGAAACAGCACACTACTGTGCATGCAGTTGCTATGTAAATTTTCATTGTGATTGTGCTGTGTGGGTGGAGGAAATAGGACTATTTCAGCAATTTCACAAGGAAATTTTTTTGTATCAATACGTGATTAACAAGTCAGGGACTTGGAAGTTGAAAGATTGAGATTCTTATGCCATTTATTGTTGACAAGTTACACTACTGAATCTAGATGGTCATGAGTGCAACTTGATGCTGCTCAGAATGACCAGTATTATGTATAAGAGTGTGACTCGATATTCCAGTTCACTGTTATTGATTGTCCCTAATTGATAGAGAAAGGAGAAAGCATGGAAAGTATGACATTTTGGATTCCAGAAGTGTAAGATGACATAGCATTTTTAAATAACTGTCATTACTATAAATTTAATAAATCCAATTTTAAAAAGAAATTGGTTTGGGAACTTCATATAATTGTTATAAGTAGGGTAGGTCCTTTTTTCTGCATTGAAGGTGTTTTGTTATTTGTGATTGTCTGACAGTCATTTGAGAGTGCATGCCAGCAAATTCCTGATACATGATGAAACTTAATATATTCTTGACATCAGCTTCTCAGCTCAGCCAATTTTTATAAGGTTCAGCTCATTTATGCAAATTCGTTTATGTTCAAGTGAAGGTTGTCCCTTGAAAATTGTAGATATGAGTATGTGTTTTCCCTGTGTAATCTAAAGATGCTGTTTTCCTTTTTCTCTTTTAACAGGACATGCCAGGAAACTACATGGAGCAATGATTATGTTACCCTCAACAGTCTTCCAACTAATGGGTATGAAATATTGGATTGCTCACAGGACTTTTCATACCTGTTTTCATGTCTGGTGTGTGGAAGCGTCTCAGCTGTTGTGGATGAACTTGTCAAACACTGGCGTCTCCACACTGGAGTTGATTCATTGACATGTACGGTTTGCAGTGTATCATTCACAGATGTGCTCTTTCTCCAGGCACACTGGAAAGCAACTCATATGGGAGGCATATGTTCTGACTCTGGAGTAGTGTTGAGAAATGAGCCAGAGTTCTTGCCACAGCTTGTGTGTGAAGCTTGTGGCTTTGCGTTTGTTCAGTTTTCTTCCCTTGAACAGCATGTCATGTCAACACATGTTCTTACATGTCCCAGAGACGGTATATTCAGATCCATTAATACTGTAGGATCATTGTACAGTGTTACCAACACACAACAGAATAATATAATAAGCAGTAGAAGTGTGCAAGATAGTCCAGTATTAAATAATCACTCTTTAACTAAACAGTTTACAGGATTGAAAAATAACTTAGTAGGAAGTGGTGGTGATGGTCACTCAGTTGCTGATTTTATAAATAATGTAATGGAAACTAATGTCTCAGAGCATTTCATGGCTAGGAATTCAGCATCAGTGGTAAATAATGTGACAGAAACTGGTGATGAATCAGAAGTGGAGAGAGAAGATCTTCCCTCATCAATGGACAACACAAAATCTGAGTCTATTTCTGATCAGAATGGAAAGGTGCTTACATGTAAAGTATGTGAAAGTAATTCTGGTGATGTAAATGATCTTATTAAACACTGGAGGATACATATTGGAGCCAATTCCATGACATGTACCATTTGTAAGAAAACATTTTCAGATTTGCCTTTCCTTCAAGCCCATTGGAGGAGATCACACATGCAAGGGAATCCTGTTCCGGTATCAGTTAGCAAAAATTATTTATTGCACAGTGAATCATCATTCATTTGTGATGCATGTGGATATGCTTTTCCTGACTTTGCAGTTCTTGAGCAACATTTATTATCAACACATGTTTTTGGAGGTTTAACTCATGTTCCTTTGAAAAGTAGGAATTGTGCAGACAACAGAAAGACTACATCTCAAGTTCGAAATCAGAATGTGATGATAAACAAGACTAAATCTCTTGATCTTATAACTCTTAAAATCCAAGTGATGAATCATTGCAAGAAGAAAGGCACAGAGAAAAAGCCAGAGACAGAGGGGCATAAGGAAAGCCAGGACATTTTAGTGATGGAAGAAAGTAAGAAGAAAGTAAATAATAAATATAGTGACTCAGGTTCCAAAAGGACCAAAAATCCTGATTGGTGCCTGGTTTGTGGAGAAACTTCAAATGATATGATAAAGCATTTAGTAACGCATACTGGAGTTCTGTCATTGGAGTGTTGTCTCTGTGGAAAGGACTTTGTTGATATACCATTTCTTCAAGCACATTGGAGAGCAACACATATGAATGGAGACACCTGCTATACTAACAACTGTATATATGTAGGAAATTATAAAGAAAATGTTTCTTGTAAACAAAAGCTGTTGTGTGAAACATGTGGCTGTTACGTGCCTCAAATATCTGCCTTAGAGAAACATATAATATTGACTCACACTGTTATAAAACCACCATATGAATGTAAGTGTGATGATGTGTTTTCCTCTCAAGATGAATTAAAGAGTCACATATTGACATGTAGTTGGTAAGTTGAGTTCCTACATATATCAAATGTATATGTTGCCAAAACATATTTTGTGGAATAAAAAATATTCATTAGAGCTACTTTCTGAATATTAACAGTACGAGATCTGTGTAATAGTATCAAGTATAGAAAAACTGAAGACTAATGAGCTGTCTCTTTTTGGGCATGTTTCCATCTAATGATTACAAATGTATGCTTTTTGTCTTTTGGGTTGTAGCACCATGCAGTCTGGTAGAAGTTGACCTACGATTCAGAGGTCCTTGCTGCCTCCATCAACAGGGTGATGAGACCATCTTTGGACTCACAGCCATGAAATCCTCAAATTCTGCTAAAGATGAGCTTGTTTGCTTGTCCATGCATGTATGTCAGTTTGCAACACTGGAAAATGGCTGGACATATTCTCATGAAATTCATATTGAAGATTTTTACTAAAATTTGTAGATACGTTCCACTTTTTCATAAAATCAGGCAACAGTGATGGATATTCAATCCGAAAAAATTCTGACTCCTGAAGTGCCTGTGTGCAGAAATACAATGAACTTGACAAAGGCATAGTCAGAGTCTAGCCTATCATCAACTAGTCTAGACACAGCCTAGATACCAAGGACTATCCAAAGCAGAGCCTAGCCTACCTTTGCCTAGTCCAGTAAGAACCTTTAATAGCGTAGCCTAGTCAGAGAATAGATTAATCTCCCTTGGACCAGTATACGCAGAAAAAAATGTAGTATAATCAGTCTCACCCAGCATATCTCAAGTTGGTGTAGCAAAAATAGTCTGGCCTACTATGGATTAGACAAGTCAGAATATTGCCCAGCCTACCATGCAACAGACTGGCTATAAACTAGCCATATCTGTCACGTAACAGAGTTGCCAGAACATAACCTAGCCTACTGTGGACCAGTCTAGGCAAAATTAGTCTTGCTGTGGACTTCTGTAACAACAGCCTCATCACCTAGCCATCTATGGACTATTCTATGCAGAGCTTACCAAAGCGTAACTTGTACTATACTAACCAGAGCGCAGACTTGCCAACCTTGCACTGGACTAGATGGAGATTGCATACCATACAATTGCATAAACAAGCAATGACATGGCCTAACATGCAACACCCTATCCTCAGCATAGCCTGATTTAAATCAGAAACACATCTGGCATTGTACTAGAATGGCCAGGGCATAAATTAGCCTAAAACAGAACATTATAAGCCAGACCCTCAACATTACAATGCCTAGCAAATATTTGCTAGACTACCCAGAACCTAACCAAGCCTACATTTAAATATATCAAACAGAATGGCCCATTTATATTGGATTTGGTGTTATGTTGACATGTTGGTGGATACCATGAAGATTAGTCAATATAGTCTACGTGAGAATACACTTACCACATAGACCTCGTATCCACACCTATAATACTGACAACATAGACACCACTACCCATGCCTATAATACTGACCATGTAGATGCCTCTATTCATTCCCATTAAACTGCCCACATGGACCTATCTATCTGTGCCTATAAAAATGACCATAAAACACTTCTATTCATTCCTATTTTTCTGACCACGTAGACCCCTTCATCGAATCATGTATTACTGACTATTTAGAAATTCTATCATGGCTATAATACAGATGGCATAGATAGAACCCTCTTACCATGCCTATAATACTAACCACATAGACTGTTCCCTTTCTGTTTACGAATTATTAATTTGATTTAATGTTGAATTTCGAAGACTAAATCTTGACATTCCGAACGTGAGGACTGTAATTTTTTTTATTTTTGTGTGTCAAGAGGAAAGAAAAAAAATGTTGATTTTTTAAAATGTGCAACAAATTTTTTCAGCAAGGCAGGTTTGATACTGTTAAGTGCTTCCAGAATTTAAATTCTTAAAATCTACTTCTCTAATTTTTGAATACATTTAGAAAAATAAAATCAGGAATGTCAGTAAATTTGGTGCGGTTACTTTAAGAGAGGTCCTGTTTGTTAGGTTAGGCATGATTAGACATTTTATTTTACATTAAATTATGGAAGTTTGGTTTAACGATGGCTGTCTTCTGGGTTGTTGCGCCATGTGGTCTGGTAGAAGTTTACCGACGTTTCAGAAGTCCTTACTGCCTCCATCATCAGGGCGATGAGTAAGCCGCTCGAGTGAAAATGCTGGAGTTATAGGAACCAGACAATGAAGGAATAGCCTAATCCTAAGCAGTGGGGACTGGTTAGAATCAGGCGAGGACGTGGAAAACAATAGGAGTTTCCGTAGATTCTGCTGCGTTAGGTTACGGAAAGTTTGTGTTTTAGGTGAAAGTTCAGATTACTGTAAGATGTCATGTTATTTATATTTACAAGTTAGTTTACTACATGTGACTTTTGGTTCCGTTAGTATAGAAGAGGTCAGGTTGGGACATGTTCGTTTGGGATACGTTACGTTAGGATAGATTCTGTAGGTTCGGTTACTAATAATCTTTTAAAGTATTATTAAAATGAAAATTGTAATTAAAAGTATCTGATTATTTGGATAGGTCTTATTAACATGTCTTGTGAAAGATCATGTTAAATTTGTCGAAGTAGGATAGTTTGGGGAAATATAGGTTCAGTTATGTTAGGTTAATCAAGGTTAATTCAATCTGAGTTAAGCTAGTTTCAGTCAAGTTAGGTTACAATAGGTTATGTTAAGAAAGGAGAGGTTTTATTACAGGGTTTCTTACGTTAGATTACGTATAGTTAGAATCTGCTGTTTTGGAATTCCGTTTACGAATTTTTAGGACATGTTTCATGTTGATATATGAAGTTTTAATCTTGCAAATTCGAATATGGAAATTACAGATTCTTATTTTTTTATTTTAAGGGTGAAAGTAATGAAACTTTAAAAATGACTAGTGATTTCACACGCACTGAAATTTTATTTCGCTGGACGAAGCAGGTAACTAAATAATCACCCGAAACTGAAACACGGAAGGTAACGTAACATTAAATAATAATCTATTCTATCCTCAAATAACCTAACCGAACTTTCTAAACCTAACCTGAAATAAAACTAACAGAGACGTATTTGATTTAACCTATGTACGTCTAACTTTACTTACCTAACCTTACGTAAGCAACCTCAATTATAAGAATTGCATTACCATACTTAATCCATTTAATTAATCGTAAGAATCATAAATAGAAATCCTTTATAATTGGTCAAGAAAAATAAATTATTTTGGAATTTGCAACGATATCATTTGAAAATTCGTCTAAAAATTCCTAAAATATTCAACTCTTATATTTCAAAATATTTAATTTTATATGCGCGTAGAGAGTCGAATTTCTCAACATCAAAACTTTCAAAATTTAAAACTTGGGTACCCCTTTGTTATCAGAATTCCAAAATTGTCCTAATTTCATAATATTTAGTAAAACGTTCGGAATTTAAAATATTTCTATTTCTTCAAAATTTCTACGTTTGAAAGTTTAGAAATTTTATATTTTCCAAAACATATAAATATTAAAATTCAAAAACACTCAGAATGTCAAATTCTTGAAAGATTTTAGTGTTTCAAAAGCCAAAAATAAAAGGAACAGCTCTGACGTTCATTTCATAATTGAAATTAAAACATTAATCAAACCCTCGAATTTCGTAAGAAAAAAGGGAGCAATTCTCAGTAGATATAATTTTATTAGGATTTCATGACTAGAAGACATTTAATTACACAATCATTAGAAATACCTCTATCACAAAGATTTAAAATATTTGAATGAAGAAATAATACACAGTTCATATTCACTCACCTAGCACCTGAATTTTTACCGGCATAGTCTAACACAACCTGTCGCAACTTGAGACAAAATAAAATATCCTAACCGAAGTAGTTTAACCTATAATTCAACAATTTCTAAAAATTAAATATGTGGATATTTTAAACTTACCATTATATCAAAATGTTCTTCCATACCTAATTTTAATGATTCAACAAATCTAAAAAATTATTGTTTAATAAAGCTGAAAATTTTCATGAATTTCAAAATTTCGAAACGTAATTTACTTCCACACTTCCAAAATTCAAAGACGCGCACAAGTTCTGAATACAATTATTCTCAAACTTCAAAAATTCATAAAAATCTACAAGATGAAACAATATCATTCCAAAATGTATGTAGGTGTAAATATTCTTAGCCCAAAATGAAGACCTAAAGAAAGACCTAGACTACCTGACCTGAGATATCCCAAACTTATCTTGACTTAAACTTAACTGACCACAAAAGATAGTCCTTAAAATAAAGTAATTAAGTTCTGGGACACACAATCCCTCATATTACACTACATTATTTCCAAAGATGCAAAAATTAACATTTTATAAATTCTGAGAGTCTCAGAAATTACATACATTCCTAATATGAAAAATTTAGACACTCAATTCGAAAAATTAAAATTATTTCGAACGTTCTGAAAAATCAATCCTAAATTTTGAATTCCAGGGATCAAAATTAAAATTATAATTAATATACCACACATAAGCCTAACCGAAAGAAGGATCAAATCGAAAAAAATCCTTACTGAAGTTCCTATACCCCACAATCCCTTCGCACGTGCCCCATTTTATTACACCTCCAACGCTTGACGGAATTTGTTGGCAACGAGGCCCATGAGGACGGCTTACCAGAGGAAGGGGCAGCCACTCGTGACGCAGTCGTACCCCATGGGAAAACGCCAGGCTGACAATCGGACGGTTGGCATTCATTCTACTCTTCAACATGGCTCACTAATTTCCTGCGCCTCGCGATAGGAAAAAGTTCTTTCTATAAACGCCGACTGACCCAGAATATTGGGATTAAAATTCATCAAGACAATATCTACTGTCTCTTGCTCTGTAACGCAATACCACAAAAATTCGGCTGATTATACTACTTAGTCAGTAAATGCCCATAAGAGGCAATCAGGAGCTTGGAAGTTAGGTCTAATTAGTTTCTTCCCAACCACAAATGGGAAATATTCACTCAATATCCGAGGCTTATACCGCTCACATGAATCTCCACTCTTAATGTAATCCCTTAACTATGTTAAAAGACTCCCTGTCACTCGGGTCAACAACCGAACCATAAAGGTTCGATACGCAACCAACTGAAGACCATACACGGATTTCAAATCAACAAACATTCTCTAAATTGCTTTATGTTTGTCCGACTCCAAGGGAGGCACATTCTTTAGTGTTTCCATTAGAACCGAACAATCTCCTTAGGACGTGGCCCCATGAGTGCCCAATTAACGGTCCATTTGAATAAACTTTGTATATAAGTGGCAGCAGTAATCAAGGTGCTATTGTGTCAGGGTTTGACTGTACATAGTGGGCCTAATTAAATTCATTTTATTTATTTTTAAGGAACATCGAGCATGTTTGTGAACATAAGCCATTTTGCTATAGTGAATATATCAGAGATGATGAGATGGGTGGGACATTTAGCACATGGAGGGAAATGAGAAATGCATATAACATTTGTGTTGGAAAACATAAAGGGATGAGACCACTAGAAAAACTTAGGCATAAATGGGAGGATAATATTAAAATGGATCTTAGGTGGTGTGTGAGGGTATAGACTGTATTGAGCTGGCTCAGAATATGGTCTAATGGGAAGCTTTGTATTCTTCGGTCCTTGTCTGAAGGTCAAGTGCTTGAAGTGAGAGAAATTAATAAGTGCCTTGTACTTAGTATCTGTCTCAGATAGCTTTAGTTTCTGCTGGAAAAGAAATGGGTTATTGCCCTGTGTCTGTATTTTTTATCTCTTTTATCTTACATTACCAAATGAATCCTGTAATATTTTTTTGTTTCTGGATTTCAAGCAAAACTTGCAACCAGGCCTCAAGAGCTCCAAGTCTTCAGGTTCTTGATACGTCCCTGCAAATTGGTGCAAGGTATAAGTTGAGAAACTTATCATAAGTTGAATATACTGGCATTTAAAAATTGCTTATAAAACTTAAGCTTACTGTTTTAAACTTTTGATTTGCATTGCCCCAAACTTGACTACCACACATGATGTCATTAATGTCAGGAGTTCTAGATTAGAAATTGTAAGGCCTATTGCTTAACACAGAGAGAATACTGTCTGTTAAAAACACTTCTTTGACTTTGGATGTAATTCCATCCGAGACTGAGTTTCTTGACTGAATCTTTTAATTGTCGATGTTTGCCTTCTGGTCAGTAATACTGTATGGTATTGAAAATATGCACATAAGTTAGGTGTTAAGTAACTTGGAATGCTGCATACCCCTAAGGACAATTTTTATGTGTGTTTAGACACTTTCTGGCTTTCCTGTTGTAGCTATTTAAATTATTTTAAACCAATGCATTGTGTTTCGTGTTTAAATAATGGTGGTTTCAGGTATATTATTTGTAGCATATTCATTTTGTAAGTTTTATCTGTTTTGAGGACATTGATACCTGATGCTATGACTATTGTTAAAATACATAGTATTATAAATCCAAAGGAATACATTTGTGATAATACCCTGCTTATGTGGCAGCATGTATTTTGGGTTTCAGTTGCTAACAACAGAAGCGTCATACCAAGCGACACAAACAAAGTGTCAAATTTGACCAGTACTTGAAGTACTTTAGCTGTTAATGGCACACTGATTGAAGTTCTGTACCTTTATTGTAATTTAATTGGCCCAAAAACAAATTATGTTTCCTGCCTCTCATTCCACATCGTTCCAGACAGTAGTTAGTACTGCATTGAAAAGCCAGCTTGGTAGTTTTTCAGGTGGATAAACTGAAGTTCTAAGAAGTTAACCTACAAAATAGGCATTTCCTTATGATAAAATTTAAGTTCAAGCAAATTTTATCACAGTGTAATCAAGCTGGATTGCTGGTAGGGGCAGGAATGTTTCTGTTGCCACTGCTTGTGGACTGGTTCTTTGGCTGGTATACCTGTTCAGTATATGCTGGATATATTTTGCTGTGAGTAAAATGGCCAGAACTTGAAACCGACCAATTAAATCCTTTCAGATTTCATGACTGTTCTCATTTCTGCTGAATCAGGTTTATGTCTATGTATCCAGTTAGGGGGCCATTGTTTTTTTACTACATTCTTGATGCTTATGTTTATTCCATACACATTACAACCGAAATATGGTCACTTGTTAGTAAGTGGTCAGGTAACATAATAGGTATAGGTTTAAATCCACTAATAATACACAGAATTGAACTGAAGGTAACTGAATATTATTTGCCCACGTGGAACACTTAATGGCACATCTAGGTTAACACGTAGAAAAAACAGTAGCCCAGAACAGTTATTCAATTCAATTCTTTATTATTTGTGTGCTGTATCAACAGCCTGATGGCCAATTACAGATACAGCACAGAGATAAACTCACAAACACAATAAAACATAAAAGGTAAAACAAGCAATATATAAAATACATTGATACGGAAAAATAAATACACAAAAAATTACTACTAACTACATTAGGATATTTGTAAAAATAACATGAATCAATTAAGTAAATTATACTATTATAAAATGTGAAGAAGTGTGACAATTTTCGTCTCGAATATGTCCAAATCCCTGCAGATGACATTAGCAGCTGATGCGCATCTAGCAGAAGGACTGTTTTTGATCAAAGGGCTAGAACTGAACATAGAAAAATCTCTCAGATTCCGAGCAGGGATGCGGAGACCGACAGCTTCCAGAAGGGAAGGACAGCATTTAAAACCGCGGTAAACCTGTGCAAGGAAGAGTGCATCACAAGAATGCCTTCTCTTACGCAGGGTCTGGAGTTTTAAAAACTCTAACACATCAGCATATCTGTAATGAACTTGGGGGAGGAAACAATAGTAGCAAAGGGCTGCAAACTTCTGCTGGATACGTTCCAGTTTGTTGCCATCAGTAGTCGTAATAGAATTCCAAACGACCGAGGCGTACTCAAGCTTGGATCTAACTAAGGTTACATATAACATATACAGGCAATCGAGAGAAGAGAACGAAAAGGTTAATGTGCGAACAAGACCCAGCAACTTAATACAATGTGAAAATATGTAGTCAACATGGTTGTGAAATGGGAGCTTGGAGTCGATAAATATTCCAATTTCCAATTATGTCAATTAAAATAATGTCAGTAATGGTACATCATGAATGAAAGCTCAGTTCACTTTTTTTTTACACCATTCTGTATCTGGCATGGATATTGTTGCAGTCACTGGTGTTCTTTGCTTTAATTGTTAACTGTGTTTAATATTTCTGAATATGTTTCAATATTTTATCCATCTTGTGATGGTTTATTTCAATGTTGGTTATGGTGATGGTGATGATGATGATGGAGACCAAGGACAAGGTGGGGGAGATGAAATGAGGGAGGATACCAGAACAGAGTAGAGAAGAGTTGACACACAAGAGGAGCTCGTGTAAGAGGATAAGAGAAGACTGGAGAAGGGGTTGTAAAAAGATTAAGCATGAAAATGTCTATGGGTGGCAATGAATTCTTTTCTCACTTAACAAACCATTGGAAAATGACGGGCTCTGGAATATTTACTGTTGTAACTACTGCGATACAGTAGTGTTTGGTGATTTGTTTTAATTATGTTTGAGTTTTACCTTGTTCTTTTCTTTGGAAACAAGTGTCCAAGCTTTGATTTTCATGCACACTGTAGCCACCATAAAGAAGAGGTAACACCTGTGTTTCTTTAACCTGTACCCTCAAACAAACACACGTGTCTGCCTTTATAGCTCTTGATTTATTTTGTGTATGTAAACAGTCTCACTTTATTTGTATTCATCAGTGCAGAGATCATGAATAGTACCGGTGTATAATTCAGGATACTGACAAGAAATGGCAGAGATAGCATTTTTGCATGCATCACTGTGTGTAATCCCCTACCTCCCTGTACCTTATGATGAAAGGAAGAAATTATCAAATCATTGATGATTAGGAGAGGTGAATATAATATTTTTGGCAACTGTCCACTCAGCCTCCTTGTATCCATTGTGTACTGGTGATATTTCCTAGGGGTCAAGTGGTTAGAGCATGAATCTGACCATTCAGATGCTTTAAACTTTACTATTACATCCCCTCTGTGACCTCATTGCATGGTGCTGAGGCATAGGGATAATTTTGTACTCTTACTGTTGTAAGATGATCCCCTTGTGATGGGATTCATAATGTCAGAGGTACGATTGAGCATTGTTGATATTTATTTTTCTGTTGTTTATTCAGAATATGGTCTAATGGGAAGCTTTGTATTCTGCGGTCCTTGTCTGAAGGTCAAGTGCTTGAAGTAAGACAAATTAAGAAGTGCCTTGTACTTAGTATCTGTCTCAGATAGCTTTAGTTTCTGCTGGAAAAGAAATGGGTTATTACCCTGTGTCTGTATTTTTTATCTCTTTTATCTTACATTACCAAATGAATCCTGTAATATTTTTTTGTTTCTGGATTTCAAGCAAAACTTGCAACCAGGCCTCAAGAGCTCCAAGTCTTCAGGTTCTTGATACGTCCCTGCAAATTGGTGCAAGGTATAAGTTGAGAAACTTATCATAAGTTGAATATACTGGCATTTAAAAATTGCTTATAAAACTTAAGCTTACTGTCTTAAACTTTTGATTTGCATTGCATATATTTCGACATGTGGCACAAAAACTATTTGTTTATACGTCTTGCGGGCAGGGATATTCACAGTCAGCGGAAGGAATTACACAGATTGAGAGTAAGATTTCACGTTCACACGGCGACAGATACGAAGATTGCTGTCTTCTGGGATGTCGCGCCCTTCACTGTATTCAATGGCGTGATCCGATGGGAAGATCTTTCGAAAAATTTCGTATCTGGAAAGTCCAGACCGAAATTGCTTTGTTTGCCGAAATGTTGGTTAACATGAAACATTCAACACCGCCGAGAAAACCTACGGTCAAGTTTATTTCTGTTATCTGTGCATTGGAAGGCAGAAATTTTATCGCTGACTGCAAAAGGACGCTCATAGCATTGTCCGCGTTTATACAGAAGTGTGAAGGAGTATTAATAGGATTCAAGCTAGTTTCCTATACAATCGTGATTAGTGATGAGTTAAACTGCTCTTCTGTGAACACAGGTTTGACTGTGATTACTCACTCTCAATCACAGTGATCTTACGCAGTGAAACAGTAATCGAGATGCGAGCATGCATTTAGCATTCTGTCACGGCTGTGATTTAGCTCATCGCTCCATTGGTAACATTGACTGTGGTGGTACACAGTGATGCTACTGAGAATATGATTGGCTGTCTGTTGCTGCTCTGTTTACGTGTGATTACAATACAGCTGATGTTATGAATACTAAAATTACAGAAATTATCATGTCGAAAATTCAGAATGTGTAAGTTGTATTTGAAATAATGGTTATTTAAAAGCTAAAATAAAATTACTTTATTACAAGAATATTGTATTTAATACTTCGTATCTAAAATGAAAGTTTACACTTAGGTTAGGTGTACGCCTAACTTTATTTAAACTAATATTCTTTTCAAAATATAACATTTCCTATACAATATTGTATGTTGCAAGCAATCAGCCATTTTGGAAACTGAACACGAGGTAAATACATTAGCATAAATACATACACCAGAAACCAATATTTTAATTACCCCCCTATATATATATATATATATATATATATATATATATATATATACATACACACATACATACACACACACACACACACACACACATACACATATATATATATATATACATACATACATATATGTGTGTGTGTTAATGACTGTGCATGCAAGAAAATAACAGAATTAACTAACATTTCCCACGTTACAATTCAAAAACACAAGCATTTTTGCTTTCTTACTGCTCAGTCTAGCAGTACCGGTAGGTCTACAGCAACTTGTATAGTCAAATGCATTATCATTATGCTCCATGTATGATGATATGGACAATATAATTTATTTAATATACATTATAAAACAATAAAGTTTTAAAGGAAACAAAATGTATAGAAATCGTTTATTTTATATTTACAGACAGTAGAACTGAGCTGTCAAAATACTGTAGTGCCCCGTTTTCTCACTAGGATGCATAAGAAATTACTGAGAATCACTGTGATCTGACTCTAAACTGCTCTGAGCAGTCAAAATAGTGTACCGTGTTCTCGCTAGGATGCATAAGAAATTAAGAATCACTGTCATCACTGTTTAGTGAGCACTTTAACCACTGCAGTGATCGTGATTTTCTGATCACAGTGACAAAATCACAGATCACTGTTTATCGCTCATCACTAATCATGATGTGTGATGAACAATTTTCATACCTTAAGAACATTCTTGAGTATGCTGCAACAAGAATGCCAAAAAGTATATTGCACAGAGCTGAAGAAATATTTCCATCCCTGAATTGTATCTCCGTGAGTATATAAAAACAAACATAACTAATAGTTATATAAAAAGGTCTCAAGTCGTTATGTTATAATGTGGTTGAAAAATATTCCCGTCTTGTGTTCATTATGTTATGGCTATCATGAGCCTGACCGCTACACCATTAACACTGTGGAATTATCCTTTATAAATGAAAGAAGGTGTGTTGTATCTATGGGGATGGAATGTGAGATGCTTGTGTAAGACGCTATGTAAGGATGAATTATTTACGGTTCTTATCTGTTTGTGTGTATGTACAAGTGTATCCATACATGCATTCATGCATGTTGTTTTAGGGTAACTGTGCAGTTTACCGTCTCTTAATATCGGACACACAACACATCAATTACAACCCGATATAAAACATCCAAGTACAACCTCCAAACCATAAGGAAGAGACAAAAAACTTAAAATTAAACAAATTAAAATAATCAATAAACGCAACGCAAAGTGTACTACAGTTTTTAAAATATATTAAAATTGATGACCTGATGATGATGTAATACACATTGAAACACGTCGTCGATACAAAAAATGTAACATGATGCAGTGTCTACTGAGAATGTTATAATTTTAGATAATTTTAAACAACATTATTTTAAGTTTGTGTATAGACGGAAAATAAAAATATTGTATCAATAAAACACAAACATGACGCAATTAATATATAAAATAACATAATAATTGTATATGTGTATGGTGGTTTTACAGAACTGTATGGATTCGGTGAAAGATGAACCTGATTCAGACAGTGATATGTGTCAGGATGGAAATCAGGTCATCAGTGTAAAAGCTGAGGATGTCTCAGATATAAAAATTGAGGAACATCCTATTCCAATTACAAATCAAGTTATGAAGGATGAACAGGAGGTAAGTCCATTAAAATGTCAATTGTCCTCATGTGTGTGTATCCATCCAAATGAAAAAAGTCACTTCTGATGAATAAATTTTGAAATTGTATCTAAGTTATGAATGGTATCATAGAAAATCTTCAGACATTCGTAGATCCTGTGAATTGTTCTACACAGGGACTCAGAGTACTGTGTTTGTTTTAGCAGTACACTCACTCAGGCTCTGCCCCTTCCATCAGAAGTAAGGATATGGTACTCTGAATTACCAGGTTGTACTGACAGTAGATCTTATTTAGGATGGATGTAGTATGTATTCCCATTTGCCTTCTTCTCATCATAAGTGATATCACTGAAAGAATAAAATTTAAATCCACACTCTGAACAACATTGTTGTTTTTGCATCATTTGTTTTTGTCGTTCAGTTTGAAAGTTGTGTAACTGCAGCGTGACAGTCAGTAGGGGAGAGAGAGGCTTTGTGGTGTAAGAAGAGACTTCCCAAAAGTGAAGTGGAGTGAAATCTCCACTCGCAGTTTACATTCTTTCTGGGATTTTAGATTTATTGGTGGCACTGTAATTTCTGACAGTGACAGTGATAATTACATACCTTAAGAACATTCTGGAGTCTGTTGCAACAAGCGTGCCAAAAATTATATTGCACAGAGCTGAAGAAATATTTCCATCTCTGAAGGGTACCTCCGCGAGTATATAAAAGCAAACATAACTAATAGTTATATAAAAAGGTCTCAAGTCGTTATGTTATAATGTGGTTGAAAAATATTCCCGTCTTGTGTTCATTATGTTATGGCTAACATGAGCATGACCACTACACAGTTAAGAGTGTGGAATTATCCTTTATAAATGAATGAAGGTGTGTAAATAATAATTTAAGGTAACGTTAAAAATATTCTTAATTACACACTCCTTTTACTCTGTCAATGAATTTATGTTGTTTACAAATAAGTGATAAATTTTTCTTTTTTGTAATGGGTAGGTCTATTTGTAGCTTATCATTTCTGTAGGTGAATACTTTGTTTTGTATTATGTGAAATTTATATAATAGTACGAATTGTACTTTATAATATGTATTGTATTATTATTATTATTATTATTTTTTGGCTTCAGGTATCATCTTTGTTGTTTGCAAATCTCGGAAACTGAATGTTCGTTTTATATGAGTAGTGGTGTATCCACCTTTAAGTGTGTTTCCTGCTGTATCGGGTCTCGTGTGTCCAGGGATGATAACACTCCTGTTCGTGCAACCAGATCGGCCTCCACATCGGATCTTCCTTTGAAGATTGTATCTCCCAACAGGGAGCTCATCTTGCCAACATTTAAGGACCCTGAATCGCTCAGTGTACAACTGGAGACGGTTCGGCTGAATGGTGTTAGCACCCATAACTTAGTCGAAAATTTGGTTCAGATGGTCCTAAAGCTTTCTGAAGATGTTCAGCAACTTCAGAAGGATAATGACTATCTAAAATTTCATCATAACAAAATTACTTGTGGGGGAACAACCACCTTAGTTTATAGTGTTCCTGCAAACAAAGCCATGGATACGGTTCCTCGTTCTGCCTCTACTGTTGCCGACGTGGGATCGAAATCCTACAAGGATGTACTATCTGCTGGGTTAAAACCTAAAGTCTCCAGTGTGGACACTGAAGGTTTTACAACAGTAAATCATAAAAAGAAGTCATCTTCTGGGATGCCTTCGGCCAACATAGTTAAACAACGCAGACAGCCGTTGTTAGGGGTGAGAAACTCTGCTTCTCTACCCATTGTTTCTAAAATGGTAAGGTCTACGGCCCTTTTTGTTTCACGATTTAGCCCTGAGGTCACGACTGCTGACGTAGACAAGTCTTTAAAGGAGCAATTAAGCCTCAAAAGGTTAGTTTGCACTAGGCTTAAAACAAAATTTAATTCTTATGCTGCATTTCACATTTTGGTCAATGAAGAGGATTTTCCTCTTATAAATAACACCTGTGTATGGCCAAATGGGTGCCTGATTGCTCCCTTTTATGGGAAACTAATCCCTGATCAGATGTACTCCCCTGGTGCACCTCCTATTTCTATACCAACAACGGCTGACTCTGACTCTGCTACTGCAACGTGCCCTGCAACGAAGCCGGCCAGTATTTGTGAGGAGCTTGGGGGAAGCATCAGTACCTCTTAATTATGTTAGGTACCTGTTGTGCCACCAATTCGGTTCGTTTCACCACGTCTGGTTCTAAGTCTTTGGACTTTATTGATATTTATTATCAAAATGTTAGAGGTTTGCGCACTAAATGTACCAACTTTTATGATAATGTATGTATTAATGATTTTAAAATTATATGTATTACCGAGACGTGGCTTAATGATTCGTTTTTTAATCGCAGTTTGTTTCCTGATGACTATCTCGTTTTCTGCGCTGACAGAGGTTATACCGATCTTATCTTAACTAGAGGTGGTGGTGTGTTGACGGCAGTTCACCAATCTCTGGCTGGTTGTAAACGTAGGTATGATCTTGAATTTATCAGCGAATGTGTTTGGGTTGAAGTTCCTCTTCCTGATGGTTTCAGCTTACTTGTTGGAAACCACTATTTCTCGCCTAACACCGATGTTAAAGTTATTGAAAATTATTTTAATTCTCTGGAAAAGAATTTAAACCCTCAAAATTTTTGGGTAGTTCTCTTAGGTGATTTTAATATACCTGGTTTTGATTGGGTACAAGGCTTCCCTCAAGCTAACTCACATCACTACATTAAAATTAGAAGGGATGTCGTTCATAGTGCTGCATGCTTTCTTGGACTTGCTCAGCACAACCTTACCATTCAAAACAAGAATCTGCTTGATCTTGTTTTTGCTAACTTTTCCTCTGTCAGCGTTACAATTTTTAATCATGATTTGGTTAAACCTGATGTTTTTCATCCTTCCCTGGTGGTGGATCGTAGAAATATATTTTTGACTACCAATTCACAGCCCTCTTGTTGTTCCCGTAATTACGCGCGTGCTGACTATTTACTACTTTATAGGTATTTATTTTCTTATGATTGGTCCTGCGTTTACAATTTGTCCTCTGCGGACTCTGCCGTAGAACAGCTCAAGTCGGTGGTTACTGATGCATTAAATTTAGCTATTCCAAATAAGTATTCTAGTAAGTCTAAATTTCCTATTTGGTTTTCCGGTACCTTAAAACATTACATTAATAAAAAGAATCATTATTTATGTCGGTTCAAAAAGACCAACTCATATGAACATTATACCTATTTCGCGCACTTTCGTAAATTAGTTAAGGCTACCATTAAGTCCGATAGGCGGCGGTGGTTAAAGTCTGTTGATGACAGTCTTAAGACTCACCCTAAGCATTTTAGGAAATATGTTTCAGATTTCAAAAGGAAAGATAGTTCCTTTATTCAGATAAAAATTGGTGATCAGTTTGTCACTGACCCCAAACACATTGCTGATGAATTTGCTACCCATTTTGAATCAATTTTTAACACTTCTTTTCGGTCTGTTAGTCCTACCAATACTGTTACTTTAGATTTTTTGCCCATCGCTTCTATTTCTCCTACTGAAGTTAGCAAGGCGATCAAGCGCCTCAGACCTTCAAAGTGTGTGGGGTTAGATGGAATTTCTTCGTTAGTAATTAAGGGTTGTTCTGATATTTTTACTCCCTTATTAACCTATATTTTTAATTTAAATCTAAATAGTGCCACTTTTCCATCCCTGTGGAAACAAACTGCTGTTGTTCCCGTGTTTAAAAAGGTAACAGTTCCACTGTTAGTAATTACAGACCCATTTCTATTCTTAATAACTTTTCTAAAATATTTGAATTTATTGTTTATGATCATTTGCAAAAAAATTTTAAGTACAGATTAAATCCCTCACAGCATGGTTTTCGTAAATTTAATTCCACAGTAACAAATTTGGTTACTTACCTTAATTCCGTTTTACCTTCAGTTAGTACTCAAGGACAAACGGATTCAGTATACTTTGATCTTACTAAAGCTTTTGACTTAGTTCCTCATAATATTCTTCTTGGGAAACTTAGAAACTTTGGACTATCACCTAGTTATGTTGATTGGTTCCATAGTTATCATTCTGACAGGCAATCCTTTGTTCGTGTATCAGGAATGCTTTTTTATCCTTATCGTATTAAGTGTGGAGTGCCTCAGGGTTCCACCCTAGGCCCCTTACTTTTTAATATATTTATTAACGATATTTGCGACTCCATACATAACTTACAGTGCCTTTTATTTGCTGATGATTTAAAGATATATCGGAGTATTAGTGATGTTGATGACTGTAAACTGTTACAGGATGATATTCATTCAGTGCAAAATTGGTGTCTTGTGAATGGGATGCAACTTAATTTAAGTAAAACGACTGTTATATCGTTCACCTGAAAGACAAACAGTATTTACTTTAATTACAAATTGTGTAACATTCTGGTGGCACGTTCTTATTGTGTTAAAGATCTCGGTGTTCTATTGGACTGTAAGCTTTATTTCCATCAGCACATTAACTATATATATTCACAAAGCTTAAAAATGCTTGGCTTGATTCGGTACATTACTTCTTCCTTCTCCACTGTTGATAGCCTATTGGTTTTGTACAGTACTTTAGTTCGTTCCAAAATTGAGTATGCATCCGTTGTTTGGAACTCTATTACTAATACTAATTCCTTTAAATTGGAAAGGATTCAAAGGAAATTTGTAGCTTTGTGTTACACTAGATTTTTTAATGGCTTTTGTGCCTATAATTATGACAATATATTAGTTAGATTAAACTTCTTATCGTTACATTTAAGGAGGAGGTTTTTGGATGCGCTTTTCCTCATTAATGTTTTTAAAGGCAAAATTATTTGCTCATCTGTTTTTGATATAGTTAGTCTCTGCATACCTACTAGGTCTATCAGAGACTACTCTACCTTTACTGTACAACGTAATTTCAAGGCAAGTCCCTTTGCCAGATGTGTTTCTGCTGCCAATGCAGTCTGTAGGAGCATTGACATCTTTAACAAAGATCGTATTTTGCCTACTGATGTCAGTCAGCTTTTTAAACAATAATCATCATTTTTTTTGTGTATTCATTTCCTGTGCTGACTGTATTTTATCTTATTTTGTGGTATTAATTTTATAAGTTCCTTCTGTTTTGTTTTATTTAGTGTTTTTAATTGAATTATATTACTTAGGTATATTTAGTTTATTACTGATTATTATTTTGTAATAAATTATAACTTGTGTTGGGCAAGGCAGTGGTCTAGGCAATACGGAGTTTTCCTCTGTGGCATCCCAACAATTACTCCATTCACACACAGAAGAAGGCAATGGCAAACCACTTCTGGATCATCTGCCAAGAACGTATATGAACAGGTCCCAGTCCGAGAAAAGGATGGAAGGACCCTGTTCATATGGACCTGTCGTCAGACAGAACACTAAATAAATAAATAAATAATAAATTAATATTGACATTTATATATTTAGTTTATTGTTTGTTTGTTTTTGTATTGTAATGTTTGTATTGTTAGTGCTTGGCTGTTATTGGCCTTTTTGGCTGTTGTTAAGCACTTTAATAAATGAATTGAATTGAATTAACAAGGAGTATATTTTGCTTAGGCATATTATTTAACCCATTTACTTGTGAATTATTAATCAATAAATGAATTGAATTATTATTATTGTACATTTATATATTTAGTTTAATTTGTTCGTTTGTTTTTTATTTGTAATGTTTTACTTTTATTATTACTGAAATGAATTTAATTATTATATTATATTATATTATATTTCATCCTGTGCTGTTGTTCAGTGCTTGACTATTATTGGCCTTACCTGGCTGTTGTCAAGCACTTAAATAAATGAATTGAATTGAATTGAATTATGACTTTTTCCACATCCTATCATCATCTGACTGTCTTATGGATCCATGGAATGTAAATAAATTATTATTATTATTATGTATCTATGGGGATGGAATGTGAGATGCTTGTGTAAGAGGCTATGTACCTTGGCATCACTACAGTAATACTCCAGTAAATTTCTTGTTTCATCAACACAAGGTTAATGAATTTTCTTGCCACACATAACATTACAGCAGTTTCTTATTTTCTGGAAATTTTTATGTGAAAAAGATTTGTGAGATACAATTTTATCCTGAATATACTCAGTATTAGCTTGAGAGCACCCCATATTCTATTTCAGAATATGGTATTGTAGATTCTCATCCAATTTATACCTGCATTTAATGCATACCATCTGAATGAATTATGTTTAACTCATAATTGTACAGCAGAATATTGATAAAATCAAGATAGAAAATGATGTGGATGTTCTGAGTGAAGAATCCGTTGGCGTGAGAAATGATGAGGTTTACACACCCTCAACTTTTCCCATAGTAAAGGATGAATTATTTATGGTTGTAATTTGTTTGTGTGTATGTACAAGTGTATCCATACATGCATTCATGCATGTTGTTTTAGGGTAACTGTTTTATAAAAACAACATTTCTGTAACATAATAATTGTATATGTGTATGGTGGTTTTACAGAACTGTATGGATTCGGTGAAAGATGAACCTGATTCAGACAGTGATATGTGTCAGGATAGAAATCAGGTCATCAGTGTAAAAGCTGAGGATGTCTCAGATATAAAAATTGAGGAACATCCTATTCCAATTACAAATCAAGTTATGAAGGATGAACAGGAGGTAAGTCCATTAAAATGTCAATTGTCCTCATGTGTGTGTATCCATCCAAATGAAAAAAGTCACTACTGTTGAATAAATTTTGAAATTGTATCTAAGTTATGAATGGTATCATAGAAAATCTTCAGACATTCATAGATCCAGTGAATTATTCTACACAGGGACTCAGAGTACTGTGTTTGTTTTAGCAGTACACTCACTCAGCCTCTACCCCTTCCATCAGAAGTAAGGATATGGTACTCTGAATTACCAGGTTGTACTGACAGTAGATCTTATTTAGGATGGATGTAGTATGTATTCCCATTTGCCTTCTTCTCATCATAAGTGATATCACTGAAAGAATAAAATTTAAATCCACACTCTGAACAACTTTGTTGTTTTTGCGTCATTTGTTTTGTCGTTAAGTTTGAAAGTTGTGTAACTGCAGCGTGACAGTCAGTAGGGGAGAGAGAGGCTTTGTGGTGTAAGAAGAGACTTCCCAAAAGTGAAGTGGAGTGAAATCTCCACTCGCAGTTTACATTCTTTCTGGGATTTTAGATTTATTGGTGGCACTGTAATTTCTGACAGTGACAGTGATAATTACATGGAATGTTGTGCACTGTTTGATAGATTTACTCTGTTAACAGTCCTGAGATACATTACATCTCAATAGCTAGCTTACACAGACCACAAGTTTTTATCTAAAATAAAACTTAAAATTGGCTCTCAGCAGCAATAAGACAAATGTGTCCTAAGATTACCCTTACATGTATACAGTTTTAGGGTAAGAGCATGTAGATACAAGTAAACAGTTTTGATTTATGGAATCTCAACATGGGAAAAATTACATACTCAACACACTCTTATCAGGATATAGGTGTTTTTCAAAGGTTATTCACAAAATACTCATAAGTCACACATGCTAACCCTGAGGGTGCTATAACTTTCATGAAAAGTTAAGTAGAATTTGGTGACAGAGAGTGCCACTGACTTTTCTGACATTTGTTGAACTGAGATGATATTAAGTGTCTGAGAAATGCTTCTCCTTACAGAAGAAAAGCATGTGGCATCCAAGGGCTGTATCAGTTCCTTGCAAAATAAAAGTTAGTGCACTTTATTATGCAAGAAAATCTTTATCCCCGTTGATCTCACAAGAAAGTTATACAGTAATTAATTCTGATGTAAAAATATGTGTCCATTTTGTGCATGACACAACTAGGTTCATGGAACAGAGTTTTTCTTGAAAGGGCAATGGTCACTCAGCTAGCTGAGATATTCTGTGCCTATTATGAAACCCAGAGGATGATACCATGTTTACATAATCATGCCACAGGATCCTATCTAGAGCCATATGAATCAAGTCCAAATCCTCAAATGTGATACATAAAAACCTCACTGGTATTAAAATATCAACTCTTAGATCTTGGTTAGTGCATTGCATCAGCATTTCAAATGTGAAAGTTACATTGCTTTATTGCTCGTCAGCCATAAAACATTTGGTTTCAGGAAATACTCTTCTATTTGCACAAGAGAGCGTCCTTTTGTTTCAGGTAACATTAGGTATAAAAACAGTGAACACGCTAATGAAGACACACCAAATATCCAAAAAAGTCCATAGATACCAGTTGCATTAAGAATTGAAGGAAAGGCTTTACTTGCACAAAACATTCCAATGTCATTCATAGTAAAAATGTAAGCCCCAGCAACACACCTAATCTTAGATGGCAGTATTTCTCCTATCATCGATGGTGGTAGTACAAAATATCCATATGTATTGAAGGCCACATATATGAGTACCAAACTAACTATTATCCATGCTTGAACGTTCTGCATACGAACAACTGTACCAATTAGTATTGCAGCAATACCTGAACCAAGACCTGAGGAAATGCATACTGTTCGACGTCCAATCCATACTAATATTATACAAGAGACAACCATGAATACAACTCTTACAATTGATGTTAAGATGGTAGTTAAGTTGATATCCACACTCCCATCACTGTTCAGACCTGAGATGATATCCACAGCATAGAAAATGAAGAGATTAGTTCCACAGATAATTTGAATGATGTTGAAAACATGGACGATAATGAATGGCTTGTATATTTGAGGTTTGAAATACTGTTTCCATTTCTGATAAGGGGCCACATTTGTATTAATTTGTTTGGCAAGTTCAGTGTTCTCATCCTTTATTCTTTTTAAAAGTTTCTGTAGATCTCTCTCCACCTGGAAAGAAACCTCATATATATTTCTCCAAATTTCATTTCTGAATTTTCATACTGTATCCTAATTGTGCAATTTCATACAGATAATACTGTCATTACAACATATTAAACAACATGCCCTTTGAAGGACAATATCAGTTAACTGATATATCATTCACAGCTCCCTAGTATATATTACCTACATTTCATCCTCCATTTGATCCTACATTTCATCCTCCATTTGATATAAATATGGAATGAGTATTTGTCTTACCTCTGCAGGATGCCCGGATCCCCATAACCAGCTGAACACCTGATTAGCCTTGTTGATATGATTGTTTCTGACCAGCCACACTGGGCTCTCATGCAGAAGACTGTAGCCCACAAGATCCCCAAAACCAATGACAGCTGCAAGTCCTGCTGCTATTTTCCAACTCATATTGGTGCCAATCAGAGAAATTAACATAATGCCTATGGAATACATCAGGAGGATACAAGCAGATAGTGTGCCTCTTAGTCTAGGGTCTGCCATCTCTTCCAAATGGAACTGCAACACATAACACATTAGACACCCATGACCTTCTGGTTTATGATGTAGCTGGTTACCAATGTTTTGGAAGAATATATCTCCAAATTTTATCCTGGAGATTGAGGCAACACATTCATTTTAAATTGTAATCATTAGCTACAAAACTACACAACACCATGAAACAGAAGACCATAACCAAACAACTTCTGATGACTATAATGTCCCATGTTTCTTATTTATTTCAGTTTATTTTTTAAACATATCGGTGTTTGTTTATTTGCGGTTTATTTTATGATGATCTCAGTATCCCAGATGGATTAATTGATGGAAAGAAGAGGCCAGGAATAATTGAAGTTAAATTCCTGTCATTTTCCAGGAAATCCGTTTTTTTTTTGACTGAGATTTTAACCTGAGAATTCCTAAACATGAAGCAGAAGTGTAAAATATTCAAACCATGACATTTGGTAACATATGATATTAATTTTAGATGAAAGTTTGTGGTGGTTCTCTCTGCCAGACCAATTTCTTTATAACATATGGCATAGTGGATATTCAATGAGTTCTATGTTTATAAACGCAAGATGGATTTATTCAAGGTCGGTCTTCAACCACCTGAGGCTCTACGCTATGTCAGGAAAGTGAGCCACGTAAAAATGTAAATAAAAAATTTGTGTTCTGACTGAACGGATGAACATTAAAAAATAAACATGAAACCGATGTGGTGAAAACTTTATTCTTTAATGAAAATAATAAATATAAAAGGCTGTTATAACATATTTGCATAACATATTAATTGAAATATTAAAAAATACATATTTGGTGATTTTTTAATAGCAAAGTCATTGATGATATCTTCAGAAGATAAGCTACAAATTTCTTCACTTTTGATGGGCATGGTGCTTAACGCAGAGAGCTTTTCTTGCGACATTGTTGTCCTCAGGTCATTCATATGTTTTAACCACAAGACTCAAAAATAGTTGCATTCAATCTTTGATTATGATTTGATAAAGGACCTGATGGTTTAAATGTGCTCTGGCTGAAACTCTGTAATTATCAGCAATATAAAAATGGAAGTGCTTTGTCTAACCGGCGAGGTGAATATCTTCATGGCAGTCTTTATTACGAGTGTCGTAGTTGTACTCAACTGTTCTTCAGAGGCATCCGAATCTACTAAAAGCAAAAAGGTATTAGCAAAATGTTCGTATATGATCGAACGTCTATTGAAATTAATTTCTAGCTCATCCATAATAGGGACGAATGATGTGACCCGAAATTATCTCTTGGAGAAAGTTTTATCAGCTTTGGGCTCATCATCATAACCAGAATTTCCTTTTCTTGTTATTTTCTGTGCGTTTGCACTTTTGTAGTCTACATCTCTATGTATTCCACAAAGGGACTCTATTTATAAGAGGAAATAACGTATTGCAGTTAATGACGTTTCATTACTTCATCATTAAAACGTTACTGATTCTGTTTTCAAAATACTTTCTGTATTCATACGCCTGTGGAAAATTAAAACGCACTTATTGCCCTGATGACGGTGGCATCAAGGAAACG
Organism: Zootermopsis nevadensis; assembly: GCF_977971745.1. Taxonomy (NCBI): domain Eukaryota; kingdom Metazoa; phylum Arthropoda; class Insecta; order Blattodea; family Termopsidae; genus Zootermopsis; species Zootermopsis nevadensis. The sequence continues at coordinate 2,076,795 of NW_028259151.1, read as the reverse complement.
TTGGTAAACTTGTACCAGACTACATGGCAGACCACAAGACAGTCTTCCTTATATTCACCGCCGTGAAGACCTCAAATCCTACTCAAACACACAGGGTTTATTCTTTTGTCAGAATTTGAGAGAGGGGATGCATGGCTGAAGATGTAAAACAAAGTAACTTTAATATATAAAGTGAAGTTTTCGTGACGACAGGAAGTTGATGAAAGATTCTCGGGTTACAAGCCACCTGACGCGGGTTGTAACCCGAGAATCTTTCATTAACGTTAATATATTTTACTTTTATTATTAATGTTATTATTTTGGTTTACAAGCGGTATTTCATTAACCTGAAGTTAAATTGTTTTTTTATTTTAAATAAAATAAATATTACTAAATGTGGAAGGCATACCACGTATCTAGTTCGTAAACACTATACTTTTCATACATAGTTATACGTTAATTCTTTCTCGTTTCATAAGTCTTTTGTGTAACTTTTACAACAATTCTTCATCTTTTGACTTCATTACTTTCACTAATATGCCTATAACCCGCAAAAAGGAATGGCAGAAATATCAACTTGAATTTAAAAAAATTCAAACATTTCTACTCATATAGGGGTTCAAGAAGTCTACTTGTGTGCACAATGTGAGTGTGCAGGAGTTTCAAAATGGGCCGGACAGTTTATATGTGATGTATGCAGTATCATAAAGAACATTAAAGGGACACATTCTATGGGAGAAAGTATTACGATGCGTAATAACTATCTATTCAGAATATCACTGTGAACTTAAAATTATCTTTCACTACCAATAAAATATTATCAATTAAGCACATTTTCGATATTATACTTATAATTTTATATCATTCAAATCATTTTACCTGTAGCATGTTTGCTATAAATCAGCTGACTGATTATGCCCTCACAGAAGTCATCCACATCCATCTTCAGTCATTTTCTTCCCAGGTGTACACAAAACTAAACGCTTGAAGGCACACTTACCTTCGTTTAAAATTACCTTTCATAATTATATATTAATTTATTTCTGTGGCATGTTTATCTGTATTACAATTTACTAAAGCAATATCTATTAAGAATTTATTAAAACAGTTTCTTACCTGGTAAATTTAAGTTTTTAATTTTTTTTTCCAAAATTCGTCTTCGTCTTCACCTCACAGTATTCTTGCTAATTTTTAAACAGGCATGAACATGCTACATTATCACTCTGTGTGGTTATATTGGCCGATTATTTGTTATATTATTATATTGTTATATTTATAACAGTAAAATAACTGATTTTGGTATTCCTTTTATCTGCTGTGCTTTTTGGTGCTTCCTTCTTTACTTATGACATTCATTTCAAACGTTCTCTTTTTTTAAAGTACTCTTTCCAAAATAAAAATAATTATAAAAATACTAAAGAGAAAAATATGCTCACAACAGAGAACCCAGCAAACTCAATATTCAGTAATTAATTACATACGTTGAGCTCAGCGGCTCCCAGGAGGCGGGGCATTTAGTTTGTTGGAGTAGCTTCGGGGGAGGGGGTGAGCAAGCGATATGAGTTCCCGAAAAAAAATCAATTTCATTTTTATATATAACGCAGAAAAATGCATGACAAACATGAAACAATATATTTTGTCCTACATTTTGTCGACAATCATGACGGAGAACTAAAATGGACTCCAAATAAATGCTTGGCTAATGTATAGAGACGTCGCATGCACATATACTTACTCGCACACAGCTCAAACTTTTTAGTGATTTTCTCATGCATACAAAAATGTCCGCAGGCTTCATAATCAACACGTATAAATAAGGACAATTTTATAATTACTTGCAACAAATATCTTGTCAAATGACTGAAACATGTTTTAAATTGAACTAAAATTTTCATACGAGCGTAAAACAAGGATTCTCGTACTGCATATTATATAAAAAACGTATTTTTCTTCTTCAAAACCTTTGTCTGTTCCAGACAAAATCAACTCTGAGAAAATGAGTACTGCCATATGACTGAATGCCTTGGATGAGGATAAATCCATTCACTTTTTCCTGTCTTTACACATCAGCATGGAAAAACATGTACAAAAATAGTCAAAGTAATGACGTTTCCCAAAGGATGAAAACTTTAAAAATTGTTGCTTATTGCTTGCTTGTTACCAACAATGCCTGAACAAGAAAATTAACATGAAACTGGTTCTTTAACTAAATCATACAAACTTTATGGCATGACATTTTTAAGCACAATACCTTGGTACATAAATTATAATTTTTTGCGAATGTCGCCCGTGTTTGTAATAATTATTCAAAATGTTACGAATTACTGGTGTCTGCTAGTAATTTTCATATAGATACTAGATACTGATAAATAAATAGGAAAACGTGCGAATCACAGCGTGTGTACTGACTACTGGCAATTGAAACAAACGTATGTTGTAAAAACACTACAAACTTCTGAATATACATTATATGTATTGTTTTTGAAGTGAGGTGTGCTAGATTTCAATTTTATAGGAAAAATTGGCTTCAAAATGTACAAGAATGTAAGCTACGTAATTCGAAAACTAACTTATCATTGCATTTTGTTGGATCAGAGAATCAAATATGGCAGAGAAGAGATATATTTTAACTTACAGTGATAGCAGGAGTGGTTGCACCCTTCCCAAAGCCACCCAGTGCTCTCCCAACGAGCATAAGTGGGTATGTACTTGAAGTGGCTATCAGTATCCAGCCAACACACACAAAGGAAACAGCAATCTGAACAGTGGGCCGTCTGCCCCACACATCCATCATGATTCCGCTTAGAAGACAACCCACTGGTGTAGCACCAATATAGATGCTTACTGCAAAGAGACACAGGTCTTCAGGTCAGGATATGGGTGATACATATTAATAACAACTTATTACAGTCTACTGAATATGAGACGCCACGGTTGTAACGGTTAGAACGCTGGCCTTGTGATCCTGGGGTCTCGGGTTCGATTCCCGGCGGTGCCCGAATTTATAACTTGTGTTGGGCAAGGCCGTGATCTTGGCAACACGGAGTTTTCCTCCGGGGGCTTCCCCGATTTCTCCGTGGCATTCCAACAATTACTCCATTAACACACAGAAGAAGGCAATGGCAAACCACTTCCGGATCATCTGCCAAGAACGTATATGAACAGGTCCCAGTCCGAGAAAAGGATGGAAGGATCCTGTTCATATGGACCTGTCGTCAGACAGAACACCAAATAATAATAATAAACTGAATATGAGGGTAGACTTGTGTACACAGATAAATTCAAGGACTTCTTCTTAACTCTGAATGCATCTTTCTTGTTCGTATATTGCTGAAGATCAAGTATATTTGCGAGATGACATATCGATAATTTGAACGTATTGTAGTGTAATCGATGATTCAACAGTGACATTTTTGTTTGAAAACAAAGTAAGTAATTTAAGATTTATTTCATACCATGACAATTGATAATTTCCTGGATTAATATCTCTCGCTTCACAAATTACATTTCCGATTATCTCAAAGTGAATGTTTACTTCTACGTCGTAATACTATCCTCCTTGTCTCCTGGCGTCTTTCGGTAAAATCTCACTCCTGCCATTCAGTCTGCACACACGTACTGACCATTTCACAGTCCACATGCTTTGATGCCACTTGACAATGAACTGCCTGTTAACGTACCAAGGTCCGACGGTTACAATGCGATGATCCTTGAAGTATACCACTTGCAGCTTCCGGACGTCACTGGACCTCCAGATAGGGCATGCATTATCCACCACATTATGGGTGCGTTCTCTGTATAGCAGCTCACCGTTTCTGACGGACAGACAGCTTTTCCCATGGATGAGGAAGCCAGCCACACCCAATTTTTTTAACAGCCTTCTGTCTCACCTGCCTGACTTGCGGCGACCAGATGAGAAGGTTCCCACGAAGTTACCGTGCTGTTTCGATTCACTGTATTGGCTCTCCACAGGCTTTTAGATGCTTCTCGCGGTGCTCTTCGAGACGTTAATTGGTATCGTCCAAGGCCGTAGCTAGAATTCCTGTCTACCGAGGTACCCTCCAAATAACTATCCAGAAGCGATGGACTGCGAGACGAGGCTACGAGAGTCGTGTCATCCGCTTAGGGAAGACGAGTCTACCCTGTCTACTGCAGCCCGCATGCCGAGATATATGGTTGTGGTTGACTGGAAGCACGTTTGGAACGTTCGGCGGTCAAGGTATGATAAAATGGGTTTCACTAAGTAGGTTAGGTTAGGTTAGATGGTTAACATGTAAAGGCGGTTTCTGACCTACCCAGTGTCACGAACCCCTTAATATCTGCTATTCTCTCAGAGTGAGAGATCAAGTTTTCATGAAAAAACAGGCAAAATGATGTTTTTGTAATTTTTAATGTCTTCAAATGCAGATAAGAAAACAAAATATTACAGACTGTCTTGTAAGATCCAATAGTACAGTTTATCCTGCTCCGAATTCCATAACAAATAAAATATTTATATTACATTTCAATTTGTGTATTTAGACAAGTTTCCTGTACTTACCGATCCATGACTCAATATCTTCATCCAATTCAAAGCCACTGTTGTTTGCTCGAAGCTGAGGAAGGAGGATGGCTGAATAACCACTACTTAAACCATTACAGATAGCAGTCAAGTACACCAAAGTTGCAGTTATTGCCTGGAAGCACACGGTATAATTTTAAATGACTCATCCCATGTTGATTTAAATCAGTTAATTAAGATTAAGTATTCTTTGCAAGGCTCAGTTGTATTCTTCACAATATGTTTCAATTCTTTTCTGGACGTACATCAGGTGAATATTAAAACCTTCTTCATGTGTAGATTAGTACCCATGTGAATGTGTAGAAAAATGTGACTGTTTTAATTACAGTTGGAATACAAGAAAATCTATAATTTTTTTGGATTGATATGATTTCTTATAAATATTCAGTCATCTAAAGACGATACATAAGAGGGCTGAAGTGTGTCAGAAGAAAAACCCTGAAAAAACTTAAGGAATATATAGAAATGCAATAATTCTAGTAGTCAACAGTATTTGACCTTTGACCTTTGCGAATGACCAGGCAATTCTTGACCTGTTTGAGTCAGGACCTTGTGTAACGTACTTGTTATTGTTATTAACCAACATCTACTAAAATTGTAATGTATCAACAAAACTCCTCATTATCAAATTTAAGGGAAATTTGTGGTTCTTGTTGGTGTCATAATTATGTCCTGACCTTTGCAATCACGAAGGAGAAAAATTTCTGGAAATTTTTGACAGAAATAGGTAGGAGAGCCCAGGGCAGGGAACTTAATCTTTGGAGGCATGTGGAAGGGACAATAACAAAGACAAACACATGGAGGAAACTAATGTGGATTTATTGTCTATTTGAAATTTAAAATGAGTTATTAGTTTAGTTCTAAGAGTTACAGTTTTTAAAAATATTAATTTCTTTACAGAAATGTAACTTGCCCCATTTTGCCCCGTACCCGAGGCAAGACGGGGTATGGTTGATACATGTTTGAAAAAGTTGTAAGAAGACACAGATTATCTAATAATTATGACGTAGGATATAAAAATGATAAAAGTGTACAATGTAAAATATCGAAACTTTACACATTTGAAATCTTCTTAGGCCTAATACATGTGCACCTCTTCATCATAGTCACTATCAACACCTGAACATGAGTTATGTGCCATTTCAAGCAAGACGAATAAACGATCCACCCTTCAATAGACTGCGAATAGACATCGCCAAAATACTGGCACTCGTCATCTTGATCATCTTCTCTGCTTTTACTCGGGGCAAAACTGGGTACCCTATTCTGCCCTACCCCATCCCCACCAAAAATGACATAATGAAAATAAATAAAAATATTGTGTTTAAGACTTTCAAGAAAACACCTTGTAACAAAGTGGGTATGAATAATGAATAGGTCTTACCTTCACTGGAAGTTGGGGAAAATTCGTAAAATGTAGGAACAAAATCCAGCATGGGTGATTATTTCAGAAAGAGTAACCACAAAATGGCGCTGACTGACATGACATGGCCCTGTGTTGTTTGTTAATGGTATTTCACCCGATCCCGATAAATCGAAACGCATTGTAGACGAAAAAAAGCCGATACCCTGTTCTACTCCGTGACCGCTGTTTCTTTGAAAGAGCATATCTCTGAGGCAAATTTTCAACTATGAAGAATGAAGTCAAAATGCACATGAATTAAAACTTGCAGACTTAAATGCAAATGACTTTCTGTGATCTTCCACTTCATTACATCGTCCTGATTTCATTATGTATGTGAGAGAACGTAAATGAAAATTGTCATATTAATTTCTAAGAAAAATATTTATTTTTTAGCCGTGGTTTGGGAGAGAGTTTCCTGCCACAGTGTTTTGAAAAATGTCTTTATGATTAGACATATTCATAATCTAGTTATTTCACTTTACATTTTTTCTTAGTACATTTGTGTAGCATCCCATTGATAATCACTCAAAAAATATCTACACCCCTGTCTGAGACAAACTCAAGCTCCGTAACTAATGTCTTATTATCCAAAAATATAATTTATGTGATTCAGTGGACAGTGGACAGAACTTGCCCCTGTCTGTTATACTATACTTACTACCTTCATTAACACAAACATAGTATCCCTTACAGACCCAACAAAATGATTAATATTAACGTATTATGTTATTTAAAGGAAAAGTACCTGAGCAAAAATGGGACGTGATTTGGATTCACGTTTCACTTGCATTACAGATGGCATGTCAAATTCTGACATCAGGGACTCTTGTGCATTGATTTCCATTTTGCGTTGTATGCACAGTCCTGAAAAGTATATTGTCTTAACTTGACTGGTATTCTGCAAGGTTAGGAAAGATATGGTTTTCGATGATGTTTAGACACTGTTACCATTAACCTATAATAATTTTTACTTTCTGACACGCAACGTCGAGAAGGTATTATAGTATCAAAAAATTAATGAATCAGTCAATATACAACTTCATAAATAAACTAGTAAAATGAATAAATAAATAAATATAATAATAATAATAATAATAATAATATAAATATTGAAGAAAATTCCAGTTTTGCATTTATTAGTACAAGCATTTACTGTTTTGTGCATTAATATAGCTGGAGAATATCCACTGAATATCAGTGCCTTCAAATTTTTTGCTATGAAATCCCGCACAACCTGCAAAGTCCCTTGTGCTGGTCTTCTTTGAAATACTTGGTATAAAAGTAGAGTTGTAATGAAATGTATGGTGAAGATTTCTGTCTTCTGGGTTGTTGCGCTGTGTAGTTTGGTCGATGTTTACCAACGTTTCAGAGGTCATACTGCCTCCGTCATCAGGGCGATGAATGATGCTGTTCTTTAACCTACTAAGAGCCAGTATGCAAATGTGGAATAATCAAGAAGGGCTCGGCTCCTTTCATCCAGAAATTATAAATTGCTTCTCTATGTATTATTATTGTTGTCAATGAAGAGAATGAATCTTTCTTGTATTGAACAGTAACGTAATTTATTGCAGCGTTATCGTTGAAAATCTGCCTGAAAGTACAAAATTTAAAAAAATTGTTTATAAAATAAATTACCATATTTCCCCAGTTCTAAGACGCACTTATTTGACATCTTAAATTTTCTGAAATCGGGTGCGTGTTATATTTGATGGCATCTAAGAATCGATATCGAAAAATTATATTGTATGACTAAAGCACATGGAAAATCTTCATGTCAATAACAATAGTCATGGGGGAGCAAACACGAAAATAACAAATTAATATTCCATAATTATTTCTGTGAATTTCCGTTGTTAGGAATGTCGTTACGAGTGTCAATTTTACTGTGAGGGCCAGAGTTCACTCAACATTCTTATAGACACTAGTCAACCACATTTTTCTTACATTCATTAAACTTTATGTAAATCTAAAGACACGTGGTTTCTTATATTAAGGAGCATTGAAACAAAGTTTATTCTTAAAAATAACATCAGACAGATGCCCATCAATTTTGATGCACTAATTCATAACACCTTCCATTACGCTCAGTATCATGGACGGTTATATGGCATTAGTTTCTTCAGTAACTCTCTTTGAGATTATTCAAGTCTGCCGGACGTGTCTAAAGCACATAGCACTTCAAGTAGCCCCATAAAGACAAATCACAAGCCAAGAAATTAATGGGTGTTCAAACACAATCATCAAAGTGTACATCGCCTGCACAAGCAGTATGTGCTGTCGTTTCATCTTGTTAGGACTACGAAATGACAAGGTTATGTCACGACTGCGTAACTTTTAAAAGAAAAACTCATTCATCTTATGCACATATCGGTCAGATGTCACAGTGCTGTAAGTTCGAATGCAGAATCCACCGAAGCGATTTGCTCGATATGTTGAGGGCAACAGACTGTATGCATGATGATCACTTGGGGCTGCAACCGATAGTGGGTCATATCTTTATCTTTTTGCTGTATTCGGATAGTTCTTACACTACCTCCAGGCTTATTATTTGTTACAGAAACTGTGGTTCGAAACTTCTGAGCCCAATTTTTGATGGTATGATCGGGAACCTTTCCATGTCTCAGAACGTTAGAATGCCGTCTGAATGAATATTTGTTGCGTTGCTATCACAGAGTCGTTACTTTTTAAGAACGTCTGTACGGCGCACAGTCGACCAGTGATCCCTGTTTACTGAATAGCATCCCTAACTGAATGGTATAGCTCACTTACTTTTGTTTCCACCCTGGGGCTGCCAGAATACTACTTAAATGAAAATAACGAGAGAACGCTGCTCCACTCTGAATCTGGTGGGTGATTGGAGGCTTAAAATACCAAATGGTCGATTTATTATTAACGAATATTTTTCGATAAAGAGAGATCGATAAGAGTTAATGTTTACTCCTGTGCTCATTGCCGCTTCTTTCTTATATACAACACTCGGAAGAAGGTTTGGAATTCTTGAACATTCGATTATTTTTTTCCCAGATTTCGATGTTGTTTACGTGGATATATTTTAATTTTTACAAGAAATTTCAAACGCCAAATGCCATAGTTAATTACCACATTACATCGTCTTCCAAGCTGTTTAATTATGACAAGGCATTATAATCAAAAGTTATTATGCGCAGAAGAGCTCGACAGTAGAGCAGCAGGACCTAATTTTACAATAGAAGGAAATGTTCGTCGTTGGAGGAATGATCGTGCTGTCATATTTTCGTGTAAGACTTTCACAGGAGAAACTACCAAATCACTGGGAATAGCAAAATTTAAAACTGGGCGAGTTTGGAGCGACAGATTCATCCGCCATAAAGGAGTGTCACTCAGGCATCAAACATTCATATGCCAAAAATTCCAGCTTTTTTCCAAAACTAAACTTCCAGCGATACGTAATAAAATTTAAAAAACAACAAATATCTGCCTTTACGCATAGTGTAAGGTGGTATAATTTCGATATAGGTACTACTTCGATCAAATAATGCAAATTCTGAATTTTATTATTATAAATATTTGTAGAAATGTGGTTAAAGCTTAAAGGTTTCGTGCGTTAAGAAATAATGCCCTATAAAAAGACGTCATTCCGGGAAAAAGGTATGCTCCGAGTATTGTGTTAAGTGCATGGAATTGAGCAGGACTGTAATACGACTAAAAATAATACATCGTTCCATTAAGCACCGTTAAACAAAAGAACTGAATCTCGCTGCTCAAAACAAACGCAGGAAGTAATATTTCGAGAGATCATGCATAGTCCAGAGAGAGAGAGAGAGAGAGCGCGAGAGAACAGAGTTCTCAGCACACTTTATTTCGACTGAAAATATGTTAGAGCCAATGCTTGTTTAAAAACAATTACTTTACCGACATGTCCTCTCAGATAAAAATAATGAGTAGGACTTTCTCTTCATCGTGCAAGAAGTCGTCCCAGAAAAAGAGGGCATTACACAAAATTCCATAACAAAGACAATTTACTCAACTTCCGTCGAACCAAAACGTACGGCAAGGAAGAAGGCGTAGTCAATCTTACGTGTTTCCAAGAACATGAATACATTTGTAAATTTTGTTTACCGAATTACTATTCCGGTAAATCAATCAATGAAGGAGACTTAATTTGCTGCCAAGTCTGCAAAACTTATTGCCATGAATCATGTGCTGGTGGAAAATGTATATAATCGAAACTGTAGATTGTACTACTTGCAGCACAGTTTCGACCAATTTCTTTCATATTTATAACTTCTCTCGAACACATTTTTGTTTTTAAATTTTTTTATACATAATACCTGTGTGTAATACTTTATATTTTATATAACAAAATTTGTTTAGAAAATAGTTTTTTTTAACACGAGGGCCCAAACAGTAAGAAATGATCGAAATTGTACAACCTTGTCCTATAGGAAATACAGATGAGACGGCAGTGTATTTTTGTAATGGAAATAACGGTGTTAAAGATGAAGATTTAAAAGAAGTCAAAATTAGAAGCACCGGCTTGTAAAAGTAGCGTCTAGTGTTATTGTTCCTATATTTTACTACTGATGGCGATAAGCTGGCACCTCATCACGTGTCTGAATAAATGCATACATTATATGATACGGAATATTAGTTGTTATCGTTAACCTTACACTGTGTTAACGAGGGAACCTAGAGGCATACATTTTTAACAGATAGCACCACAATATTTTTTGCAGTGGTTAAGATAAGAAGAATGACAGAGGGTCGACTAAGTTTCCAGCAACGCAAATCATTCTTGAAATAATACTAGAAATTTGAGAATGCTCAAAGATGGAGGCCCTAACACGACTAACAATTAAAAGAATTCGAAATAAAATTAAAGCGTTTGATACTATGAACATCTTGTGTAAGCAACGATCTGGTAGACCACGTAGATGGCACTTATACTATAGTGTTACAGCAGTTTACATGATCGCCGAAGACATTTTTAAGGCGATGTGCTAGTGTGATGTGAGAGCCCATCATCACAAGTTTTCCCGGCCGATGGATAATAGGCACAGAATCTGTTGAGTATTCCCCTCGCCACGATCAACATATTTAACCCCACCTCTTCACCTGACTTTTTCTTGTGGTGCTACTTGAAGAACGCGCTGTACAGCACAAAGCCAGCAACACTTCAAGAGTTTCCGCGAGAAATTGTACGGTCTTGCGCAGCGTCGCAGTAACAACTTTGGTGGCGGCTTTTCAGACATTTTCTTTCTGTACCACGGAGCTAACGGTGGTCATTTTGAAGAACTGCACTAGATTAATTAATTCACTGTGCGCCAATATTAACATATGAACTGGTTCAGTTTATTTAAATGTATTTTTTGCATTCATTGAATGTGTGTATACAACATTCTGGGACAGCTGCATCTTGTTCGTAACCACAAAATCATATCTAAGAACTTAATGTTCCCTAAGATGATAATGTGCGCATACAAAATAATGTATGAATGACAGATGATTTGATTGAACATCATGATAGAGGCCGCCCACATGATTATTGACGAGTTAAGAGGCGAAGAACCGAAGCAACAGCTCACCGGGAACGGTCACAGGTAATTGAAGGAGATCCTCAACATGGCCTGACGCTATACGCGGCGAAAGCAGCAGCCGTTCCACTCCGGATATAGCGAGAAGTACCGAGAGCCACCATGAAACATGACCGCCACCAGTAGAGCACCGCTGGAATGACCGATCGTTATACTGCAGATGTGGGAACACCCGTCGGTTCAGTAGCAACCATCAGTGGGAGGAAATTGTGAAGATATGAAACAGGACTCAGGAAACGAATAATGGGCGACGTGTGGAACACAAAGTCGGCCATCACCCTCAATCCTGCAGTTCATATCGGACGTGCAAATAAGGGGACCGCTGATACACTAATCGTGAAAGACGCGGACAGGATGTAACACCGTGGAGTGATCAAACGGGGGAGGGGGAGGGTCTGTGAAGATCTCCGATCCCAGAAGAATCATAAAGAGAATTGAGATGATCGTAATTTTTGTATACGGCGTGTGAGAAAACTTTCTCCCTTTTGATTCCGGGACAGAAATTTAGTAACTTTATATGTTCTTCATCTAGATTACGAGCTAAATTATTTTGGAGCTAGATATCCTGCGAGTCTGAGATTCGTTAAAGGACTGAAGGCACAATGTGTTATTAATGGTTAATAAGAAATGCCACTAATGGGTCCTGAAGCAATGGATACGGTTATCTCAGCTCATTCTGCGCAGCTTTGTGATTATTATGGGACTATGTGAGAGGGTTGTGAGACCGCGGCAAATGGTCACCTGTAGACGGCGAATGGCCTACTGAAGTTCGGACTGAAAGACTTCCTTCAAAACATAACAGTGCATAGGCTAGATATTGGTTTGAGCATCACAGACGGTACCTCTACGGAATATAAAAAGCGGTAATCTAGACCAGGTACTAGGTGATGCAAAATATTCTCTTGCTGAAAAAAGTCAAGGACAGGGCATTGATAGACGATATGCAGTACCAAGGACTCGAGGGCTCTCTGTGCAGCTTGGAAACTGTACTGAGTTGATCGCCGCCAAGATATAACGAGTTGAAGAGACCCATCACATTGTGTGAACGCAAAAGGAAATTTATCGCTGGGTTTGCAGACATTGCCAGCCGCTGATCAAAATAATTGAAAAAAGCTCAACAGGAACAAAAGCCTGTTTTATGCCCTGATTAAGTCGCTGTGAATTCAACCTGTCGTACGGTACTAGTAGTCTGGTGGCAAGTTTATAGCGTACACAAATAGAAGAAACTTGTGATTCGGAAACCACTGTCATAAATACGGGTGACAGGAAGCGAATAATGACGCAGTACAGAGCTAGCTACTATCTAATACAATTGTATTAGAAGACGAACTGAATTCAATGTACGGACACGTGTTCAACTTGTAGAGTAGTCATTTTATCCTGTCTAATGATGATCTACGACGCAGAAAACAGACAGCCCACTCGGACCTGCGTCTTCGAGAGAAGAACTTCGCGTTTGACGATCGTGACCAAAGCAGGCGCGCTAATTTGACATTTTTACAGATTTCCACAGCCAGTAGGTTGACAAGAAGCATTCAGGCTGAGATTTGGAGTCGTCACTGCTCCCAGTAGTGATGGCTGGGACGTGTGGCCCTGAGGAGGGAGTAGTCGGTTTAAAACTGCGCCGGGCAGATGCTGTAGAACTTGGAGACTGGGCAGGGCCATGAGCGGAAGGACATCATTAGCCACAGCTTCATCTATAGGAGCTTCTGGGGAGAGTGAAATTCTCTAGTGTTGAGAGACGGCGTAATGGATCGCCACTAGGAGGGTTAAAACAGTGCACACAGTTTTCGCACGTAGAAAGAAGAAGGAATTTCTCGGAGTACTTCACGAAAGACTTGCGGGAGGATACGACTGCGTCAATAAGACCATCAACAGATAAATTGAGACAACGGTACTAGTGACCACATTATATAAGAGATTTCGAGAGTTTCCCAGCAACTCGATATTTCAGAACGAGAAACTGGGATGTGTTTATTAAAATAACTTCCTGGTACCGCTCGATGTGATGCCATAGATATCGCGAGGAAAACCCCTTGGAGAAAAATGCAGAACTGATACTTCCTGATTGCCATTAACTAATCCAATGAGTTACCGGAGTTTTTTAGCATATTAGAGCCAGTGCTTCAGTTCTCAGATCTGTCTTAATGAACGTGAAAATATTTTGAGCGTTTGCTGGATCAACGTGGTTGCTGTCACCATATTTTCAGAATGTGTACAAGGAAAAAGATTGCATAAATAAATAATATTTCTTTAATCATTGTTCTGTTCTCCGTCAGAAAACTAAAGACACGTAGACCCATGTTAAACTTGACTTAACAATTTTGAATGTCAAATCAACCACTAAGTTTTGCAGTCTAATATTCAGTCACACTCTAAACGTTTCAACTTCACACTCATAATAACTGTTATCTTTTAAACGACCGTATTCATATCTGAACATTAATTGCTGACAGCCGCTCATTAGCTCAACAGACAGCGAAAGTGTTGACGACAAACAAATAACGATCTAAAGGCGGATTGTTATGCTAGCGCAAGGTTAGGATAAGGCAGTGAATCGAACTGAGCACAAAACGGTCAGATGCAGTGGTACAATGAAGTCATTGACAAATACTGTGTCTAGAACATCGGGGTTACTGTGTGTGTAAAGAACCGTTCTTGGGGAGTTAAGCCCATAGTTGAAACGGAAGTTACTGTTAGCGTAATTACGCAAGAGCGAACTCCTAGTTGTGATCAGCCTAGAACTCCAGTCCGCATGCTTCTTATTGGAGTCAACCACCAGTAAGACGAATTCTCCTCTCAGACACTCACTAATGTACTTATCGATTAAGGGCCTTGTGGGCGAGGGGTAGACCTCCATGAGCTTCCGAGGTCTGTATATGACCGTGGCCTCCAGATGCTACAGGCCCTAAAGTGACACATCGTAACTATCTGTGCTAGTACGGACGTGAATTAGTGAGTTACCTCCTTGAGTCGATCGGTAAGTTATGTAGCATGGCAAACATTGTTTGCGAAGCTTATGACCCGATCCTTATCAATTTGCGTCTCGTTCGGGAGATAAATATCAGCGTCATCCATTTCCAGATAGATTTCGTGTGTCTAGCCGAGCGAGGCCGAGGACAGCCAGGTACCATCTTGAATTTTCATCGTTAGATTCCCAGAATGACTGGTGCCTACGCGCGCGTGTTGCTGTCGTCACATAAAGATGGCTACGATACGATGCAGATGGGGCTTGAAGGCTATGGCTTATATATCAGCTAGCTTATTTTAAACTTGACATTGTTAACTCCTTACAGCTGTCCGTGCCGATTAGCCCTAGGACAGGATGCCGCCATTATCTTCGCCCTAGGTTATGGCTGGAAGCAGTAAACAGCATTACTGATAAGGGTTATTTCTTTGTGTGCGCCTTCTCGCGATGGCTGAAATGCGGTGCCTTTCACGTCGTCCTACTCTGCTGATACAACGATACAGTAAAACGACTTGTTTGGTGTTTGAAAATACTTAACTGACTTCATTTGAAGCTTGACTAAAAATGTAATATATGGAATATGCTATATGAGGCAAATATTTAATCTCGTAACAACTCTCAGGGAATGTTAGTCACAAGTCGTCATGATGTAATGTCGTACAATGCGCGTGGGGAATTATCCAGCAGTATAAAATGAAACGCTTATGAAATTTTTAAACACTAGGTCGTGCAATACCTGAATGTGTTTCTCTTCTGTTAAAGTGGGCAAAATACACGTACCTACGCAAAAATCTTGGCTAACATGAAGATATTGAGAGGGAAAAGAAATAACTAAAAGTGAAATGTTAAAAGGAAAGAGGTGTGATACTTTTCAAAATAACAGTTTCTTGAGTAGAGACCTGGTTTTCCCACTACGGAAACCGGATTGGCCACAAAAACAGTGCACTTAATAGTGCTTCGTGATGAAAGCAAGGACGAGTTTAAATATACTTAACGAATTTGGAATAGCATGTTTCCATTACTTTATGTTACGTTAG
Organism: Zootermopsis nevadensis; assembly: GCF_977971745.1. Classification (NCBI taxonomy): domain Eukaryota; kingdom Metazoa; phylum Arthropoda; class Insecta; order Blattodea; family Termopsidae; genus Zootermopsis; species Zootermopsis nevadensis. Next base: position 2,061,272 of record NW_028259151.1, on the reverse strand, counting down.
CGTCCAAAATATTTGGCACGACATGCAACAAACGATACAAATAAGATGTTTATGGGTTGAGTCTGATGAATTTGGTAGCAATAAAATTAGATAACAGCGTTCATAAAATTTTACCACATATGGACAAAGAAAAGATAAACACTCATTTTTGAGAAGGTAACAGACGCTCAAATTCAGTGATCGTAAAAAATTTTAGCTGGTGAAATTTTAAAGCAGAAGGCTCAGAGCGGGTTACTGTTACGGCAGTATAATAATTTTCCATCGTCTGTCACCAGGAAGCATAAACCATGAATGGTCTATTTCCATCCGTGTCTCCGAATGAAAGTCTGTCTAAGTTATGAAGTAACCATGTCTGCGTTTACGCATAGTGTTGGGCAGGTCTCAACATACAATACATTCGCCCTGATGACGGAGGCAGTATGACCTCTGAAACGTTGTTTAACATCGACCAGACTACACAGCGCAACAACCCAGAAGACAGAAATCTTCATACTCATCGTCCTGATGACGGAGGCAGTTTAAATGAAATTTAAATGAAATATAAAAGCAGATATTTGAGAGTTTGGCCTAACATACGCTTATACTGCCTCAACTTAATAAATGTTGTGAAAGCTTACTTTCTGCGCAAAGTATGTTTAAGTACTGGCTGACAATGCAAGCCTCTTGTGAGCTCATGAAGTTCTTGGACAAATGGAAGTATAATTCCACTGCCAGTTCTTTCTGTAGAATATATCATCTCCAGAAATGTTGAATGGATTTGATTACATTTATTTTTCAGAGAATAGCTGCACCGAATTCATTAGGAAAATTAGTTTTGGACCGTAATGATCCAAAATTGTCCCTATTTTATGCAAAAAAATTAAACTCTCGTCAGTTTACTCAAGAAGAATGGAAATTTAAACAAGACACAAATACAGATTTCCTATAAATCTACAACTTCAATTTGCGCTATTTAACGACAAAGAATGGAAAATCATTCTTTATCGTTAACAGGAGATATAAAACTGTACTTTATCTATTTAGCAGTGACTTCTACCTCAAAATGCAGTTCATGATGGACCGGAAATTTTAAGAAGCTAACGGTTGCTGACCTAGGTAAGAATGTCGCTATCTTTATATAACCCAACGGTTTATTTAGCCTACAGTTTTCATATAAAACCCTATCCTCAGCCACAACAATCGAGTTCACACACTCATGTCCAACATTTTTGGTATCTGTCTTAATATTACCCCCCAACTACGCTTAGATTATCCACGTGATCTCTTCCTTAAAGTTTTTCGACACAATTTTTTTATCTCATATGAGAAAGTAACGAGAAATAAAACATTTTAATGTTTTGACGTCATTTCAAAATTAAAATGTCTTTGCCGTTCTAAAAATATGCCTGCTCCAAATGCCTGTTCTAAATGTTAAATTAATTTTTCCTACGAGAGATTGAAGATAAATTCCTTGTTCTTGATAAGCTTCGACAGCAGACTTGCTTGTTGTCCTTAACTAACTTTACTATTATTGCCACAGGAATAAAGTACAAGGTATATAAGACAAAAGAATGGAAGAAATTGATTTCCATCTGCAATACATTGAAAGCAATATCGTATAATAATGAAAGGTCGAAAATAATGCATTCGGTGCTTATATCTACGCTATTGTTTTAGTAACTTACGTGGTCTTCTTCGTTTTACTATATTTGTCTCATGTAGGCCTGTATAATATAATTTAGCTTTCGAATCGTCTTAATAGTCCTTTTACCTGACGGCTGTCTTCACTGCAGGAAAGTGAGCTGTTAGACGGAGTGAGTTGATAGGTATGTAGAAGAGACTTGCATGCTGCTACAATGTCCATGAAATGGTTATAGTCCTTTTTAAAGCATGTTTTTACTTATTATTACGGCGTTTGTGTCCTTGTAGATAATGTTATTGTTATCTATGATACGGATGAACAAAAACATTTACAATTAATGTTGATACTAAATGTGGCGTAGGCAGTTTTACCCTCAAGCATAGCTTTCTAATAAATTGCTTGCAATTACGTCATTTGTTACGAACCATAATAACAATACATATTATTCGTATTGTCTTCTTCACTAAAGCAATGGCGTATTGGTTCCTAAGGAAACATCCCGTTGAAATCAATAATAATATTGGTCTTGTTTACATCTGTTTATAGGGAAAAACACTAAATATATTTATGTAATTCACAGAGTAAAACAGTAAAATTTTCGCACTTTCATTCTGCGGTCTGCCGATATGTCTTGTTCATCCCGCGTGCATTTTTCTGTTATACTGTATCATCCTGCTTGTTTAAAAAGCACGTAGGTTATAGACTACATTTATGAAAGACTATTGATGATGAAATATTTAATAAGTATATAATAAATAAATTAATAAATGTTTTAAAGAAAATAATAGAGTAATATATGAAAATGTTTTAATAAAATGTTAGTTTCAATAAATTATACCCTTTTATAAATCAACGACCAGCAAGTCCACAAGAAGGTGTACCTTGTCACCTGCGCCACCAGGTTCCAGATGGGGGGAAAATGCTTCCAGACATAGAGGGCATGTGGGGTAAAAATAACACAGCCTCGGACAGTTAAAACGGGAAGTTTCTCCGGACTGGGGGTTTAGTAGGAGACAAAGAACTAACCACCACGAAATAACCAACGTGTAACAAAATACTGCAAAGGAACTTGGACTTATACGCCAGGTTCTTTGAAAGCAGTGTAGAAAATACAAAACAAACATTAGATTCACTCAGATTGGAGAAGGGTGGCATTGAAAGAGCAGAGGATGATACACCTTATACAAAAATTTAAAATTGTGTTTGTATTTGTGTAATCCCGTGATTTGCAGTAAAGTTTTCTTACTTATACCTTGAGATTATAAGTAGATTTTAGAAAGGTCAAAAATAAGAATACTTATTTTGAGTCGGAATCATAGAGAGGATGGTTCTTGTAGCTTAGAAACAAAGCGCAATTGAATATTGGTGCCAAGAAAAAAGTTGTTTCTTTTAAAGAAGATAGTCTGTTGGAAGTTCACAGATGTTTCGGAGGTCATCGTTGGCCCCATCATCAGAGTGATAAGTACGTCGCGCGACTAACCAGCCACGCAAAAACGTAACTGAAAGCGGAATCCTGCACAAGTACAAAACAACTTCCCTTGCTAAGATACACGATTTCTGAGAAGAAAATTCATTGCTGGAAATCGTAAAAAGTGTCTTAAATCTATAATGTGAGTGTGATTACGCTAAGGCCATTAGGATCGATTACTTCCAGGGGTATCATACTCAGTGGGATCTTCTCAAGGAGCTTGCCAGCTGTATAAATAGAAGTGATGAGTCAGGAATCAGGCAATTAGATCAATATAACCCCATTTATGACAAACACAACCGACCGCGGGCCCTACAAGGGGACTGATCCTGCACACGCCGTACTAATTACACACATTTAAACAAACTAAAGTCTTTTTTGGGCAAAACTTTACTCGTTTTAGCCAGCCGTTCATCGGAGGACGCCCCAGCGGACCAGACCACGAAGCCAACAGCCGAAGAAGACCATGGAAACGCGGATGATCTGCATCCATCATCTTATGTTGTATTATTGCACCACATGTACCTGACTTTATCAATAAAGCCTATGGCACAAGATAGGGAGACCTAGGGGTCGTATAAATTCCTCTTTTGTCTGCCGGACCGCTGGCTAGTAGTTAGTTCGCATCCGGAAGGTCCTGCGAGCGGCCATCTCGACACAGGTTTTCCTTGGTTTTCCTCTGTCTTCAAGCAAATGCCGAGATGGTTCCTAAGTTCCAAGTTGCCATTGCATGCTTCTCATGCAGCCCTCCCGATTTAAATTAATCAAAATTTACCACCCCTTAAAGTCGTAAAAATTTACCCCCAGCCCCTCAGTAGAAACGTCTAAATTATGTCCTAAACTTCCAAATTAATATCCTCAGTATTTTCTAATACACAATTCAAAATTCCGTCATTTCTGCCAATTATCGCCCTAACTTATTCACTCTTACTTTATCCTCACAAGAAGGACGAGCGGGCATTGCCTGGGGACCTTCTAACTGTAAGAAGCTCTTTCTTACCCCCTAAATCGAAGTGTCTCTCACTTCTCCCCCCACCAATTTCCTCTTTGCAAAATCTACTCTTCTGCTTTCCCTCTTATCTTTTCTCTCTCTCTTCTTCTCTAGGAAGAATGTTGCCTGAGATCCTGTCTAAGCTGGCTTGTGGAGGACTGCATTAATCACTCTATAAGATATCTCAAGACACTGTTCTGAATACCATTCGACCTGTAAGAATTTCCAACCTTCATATCCCTGATCGGCTGAAGGACCTCCGAGGGACTGGTAAAATTTCATTTACCTGCGAGGACATGTTGATTCGTGCACATCGTTTCATTAATTATCTCAATAACTGCCGTTTCCTATGAGTTACTTACTGGCTGAAACTGAGCCTCAAGCTTTACAGCCAGGGTTTCCGCTTTCTCGGAGCTAGTCCACCCGTCACTTATTAAGGAGCCTAAGGAGTGGTGCTGTGTAAACACCACGCAACGAAGTAGTAACCGGAAGTTTAGACCCCGAATGCAACACAGAATCAACTAGACTGACCAAGGAAGACAAATATATGACGTAGAAGATGAGAGGTGTTTTACCGCTTTGAGAATTACATAAGCGCAATAAAATAAACCTTAATTTTGCCGTTTACGTAGCAAACTCTGCGTAGTTGACCCAGTTGTTCCAACCTCAACGGTCTTCCCACACATATCGTCATTAATGTGCTGGCTGATATGTTTCATATTGGGATGTCTGCTAAAATCGAAGCCACAAGGATATTGCAAAGCCCTCTAATCATACAATATCTTGCACGTGACAAACTAAACGTATTCAGATTATTGTGGACCGGCTTTAGTCCCTGGAAAAATTGGTTGTAGTGAGTGAATGTTAATTTTCTTATTATTTTATGATAATGTTTTGTAACGACTTCAAATGTTCGACTTCTCCCGACCCCCGTCGTCAGACAGCAACACCGAGCAATACGGAGGGCTACCGAACTGCCACCGGAGAGCCCTCTGATAACACTTCTATTCGTATATCCCCTTTGTCCTTGGATCTTCCTGCTGGATTAAAACGGGATCAAAGTCAGGTACACAGGTAGGACGATGTCATTGGCAACCACCACGTCAAAGACGTCGGGGTAGCATTGTGTGTATATTGAGCCATGGTTGCTGATCCCACAGCGAACCGCTGTGTCTTGTCAGCCTATAATTCCGATTCATGTGTTTCGCGTTGAAGTTATCCGCCATTTAGTGTATTCATCCTCTCAGACATACTTTTGGCGCCGACAAGGTGATGGATCATGTTGGCGAGAGATAGGAGGCCACGACATTTAGTAAGCCTTTCCTGCAGGAAGCGAAAATAAATGTCCTCACCAAACAAATATTCCAGCTTCAAATCCTGCCAAGAATTTAATCTGCGTTCCAACATGCCAGGTTTTCCCTGATTGTTGTAGGCCGCAGAGCCATACTCAACTGTGAGGATGATAACGGTTTTAATAATACTTAAGGTGGGAAATTTCCCTACTTGGAGGGAGGAGATCGTGAGTGTAAGTCAGCGTGAGAACTTTATGCAGGTCCTATCTAAAAGGTTCTCGAAACTATCTATCTCCTCGAATGGTGACAAACCCACTGGAGGAGAGAAATGCGTAAGGCCTAATGGAACGGGGTGGTTAAGATTTCACAACTGACAGTTTACGATAAGCTGGATCACGCAGAAAGCTCCTTGGTGCAACCGCACTTTTCGTCCTTATTTCTGTGCCGTATTAATTTTGAGTAGTTTCCTGAGCCTTGATGACGCGACCAGTTTGGTGAGCGTGGTTAAGGAATTCAGCACGTAAGCTTCTAATTAAGAATGACAATATTCCTGGTGCTGGAGCGTTTCTGTAAACCACACACCTAGGTGCAAAGTTGCAGTTTTGATGGGTATGCCTAGCTCGCTTGCAGCCATTGAGCATTTTATGTCTTAAACCAGGGTGATCCAATTTTTTTTATCGCTTGGGCTACAATAGATTTCCTGTTGGGCCCAAGGGCCAAGAAACCCCAACTGTCACTATTCTTGTATTTTCGTTATTTTTAATAATACTTATTCAGAAATGATAAATTACCATTGCATATGCTGAAATATAAATTTTATTTAATTTTTTACAAACTACTGTAGAGTCATATATTATTTTAAATTTGCTCCTGCAACAGCTTGTATCTCTCACAATTTTTACCTTGAAAAATTACTCGAAATTATTTTAACTCCGCTACTTTAACAGCTTATATCTAACACAATAACAATTTGTACCAGTAGAACATACATATTATGCTTTCAAAGTCAATGGCTTTAGTGAGATCACTGAGCAGAATGTTATTTTACCAGTGACGGAATATCAACTTCGAAAATAATTGGTTTGTACTAACGGATAAATCCGCTAAATAACCAGCTAATCCAATCAACAGATTCAGATAAAACGTTTACCATTAGTATCAATATCATAAGGAAACGGATAGCAGCAATCGGGAAAAATAAATCCGTCGGACCAGATGGCATCCCCGGGGAAATTTTAAAGTTAGGTGGGGAAGCAATGATTCCATACCTTGCGCGTCTGCTGGAGGTAACGATGAACAACAATTCTATCCCAGGGGACTGGAAGAAGGCTATAGTGGTCCCTATTTATAAAGGGGGAGATCGATCGGTAGTTGGGAACTATAGACCGGTCAGTTTAACCTCGGTGGTTTGTAAGCAAATGGAGCACGTTATAGCAGGGTATCTAAGGCAAGTCTGGGAAAGGAGTGAGTGGTTATATGAGGGTCAACATGGGTTTAGACCAGGGTACTCATGCGAAAGTCAAGTAGTCACGGTTTGTCAAGATGTTGCTGATTCATTGGACGAGGGAATCAGGACTGATGCGGTTATAATAGATTTCTCAAAGGCATTCGATTTAGTCCCAAACGATAGGCTGATTACAAAAATTGCTGCAACCGGTGTGGACTTGAGGGTAGTGTTATGGGTAAAGGAATTTCTCTTAGGACGTTCGCAAAGAGTAAGAGTGGACGGACAGCTATCTCATGAAGTCAGGGTAACGTCAGGAGTGCCGCAAGGGAGCGTATTAGGTCCCTTGCTATTCCTAGCTTATGTTAATGATATTTGGAAAAACATTGATTCAAATATACGGCTTTTCGCTGATGATTGTATAGTATACAGGAAAATAATGGATAGTAGTGACATTGATAAGTTACAGACAGATATGAATAGATTATGGGAATGGGCGGTAGAAAATGAAATGAAGATAAATCCAGGTAAAAGTAAAGCAGTCAGCTTCAATAGAGCTAGGGTGAAGGATAAGCTGAGTTACTTTTTTGGGGATCAATTAATTCCAGAGGCAAATAGCTTTAAGTACTTAGGAATACTTATTCGCAGTGATCTGAGCTGGGCAGATCATGTGAATTATACACTAATTAAAGCATGGAAGGCTCTCCATTTCGTAATGCGTATACTAAAAAAGGGAAATAACAATACGAAACGTTTAGCTTATACGTCGCTAGTGAGACCGATACTTGAATATGGAGCTGTGTGTTGGGACCCTTACAGGGAAGGACAGGTAAGAGCCCTAAATCGGGTGCAGAAGAGAGCGGCTAAATTTGCAAATTTCACGAACGAATCTGGTTGGGAAACATTGGCAAAGCGTAGATTGATAGCCCGAATGTGCGCCCTTTTCAAAGCATACACGGGGGGCCGGGCTTGGAAAATGATAGAGGATAGATTATTAAAGCCATGCTACCTGGGCAGGGACGATCATACTCTGAAAATTAGGACTAGGAAACAAAGAACGGATGTAGGCAAATATTCCTTTGTAAATAGGACCATAAGAAGCTGGAACCAATTACCTCCAGGCGTGCTAGAGTCTTTCCCCTGTAAATTAGGCACCTTTAGAAAGAGGGTCAGAAAAGTAGTTACAAGCTAAGGGTTATTAAGTTGGGAATAAATGGTGATAAGGGAAGTGAAGTGTCTTAGTCTCCAAGTGATGAAGGGCTGTAGTTCTTTGGGATAAAATTTTCATGTACTGAGAGCGGACTTTATATTCTACTCTAAGTATTGTGATTAATTAGTGGATGTGTGTTTTTTTTTATTGTGTGTCAGATGTTTTATTTTGAGTGTGGTATGTTGTATTGTTGTGTGAGTGCATCAGTTCATGACGTTTGTAATACATTACAGTTGTTGTCTTATGTCTAGGTGGTATTAAGTTCTTTTTTTAAGTTAAGTACTTGAGGTTGGATGGTTTTGTAATTTATGAGTTGGTTGATTTTGAGTGGGATGTGTTGTTTTTGTTGTGTCCTTTTGTTTATTGTTTTGTTCTGTCTTATTGTGTTGATGTATCTCATTGTTGTGTCATATTGTTTTTGTTGTGTCCTTTTTTATTGTTTTGTTCTGTCTCTGTGTTGATGTATCTCATTGTTTATTGTGTCTTATTGTTTTTGTTGTGTCCTTTTGTTTATTGTTTTGTTCTGTCTCTGTGTTGATGTATCTCATTGTTTGTGTGTCTTATTGTTTTTGTTGTGTCCTTTTGTTTATTGTTTTGTTCTGTCTCTGTGTTGATGTATCTCATTGTTTATTGTGTCTTATTGTTTTTGTTGTGTCCTTTTGTTTATTGTTTTGTTCTGTCTCTGTGTTGATGTATCTCATTGTTTGTGTGTCTTATTGTTTTTGTTGTGTCCTTTTGTTTATTGTTTTGTTCTGTCTGTGTTGATGTATCTCATTGTTTATTGTGTCTTATTGTTTTTGTTGTGTCCTTTTGTTTATTGTTTTGTTCTGTCTCATTGTGTTGATGTATCTCATTGTTTGTGTGTCATATTGTTTTTGTTGTGTCCTTTTTTTATTGTTTTGTTCTGTCTCTGTGTTGATGTATCTCATTGTTTATTGTGTCTTATTGTTATTGTTGTGTCCTTTTGTTTATTGTTTTGTTCTGTCTCATTGTGTTGATGTATCTCATTGTTCTGTTCTGTCTCATTGTTTTGTATGTTATTGTAGGACACTGCCACCGGGTATAAACCCATTTGCAGTCAATAATAAATAATAATAAATAACTAGTAACAAATTAACAAATACTTTCGCAGGCCGATTCCGGCCTGCGGGCCGCCTGTTGGACCAAGTTATCTTAAACTATACCCGCGGATCACAGAGGTCGGTGAGAGATCACACGATCCCAACATCAGTGCCTAGCACCACCGACATAATAAAGTGTGTTGTCAGGGGAGAGACCTCTAATGAAAACCCAATGAAAATGAATGAAAATTATGAAACACGTTATACGAGAAAACCGCAACTTCCTCCTTAACGATTTTGATGAAAACAAAGTGGTATACAGATTTATGAAAATTATTATGAAATTAACTTTACCCTTTTGAAAGTAAATTGATCGGGATACGAGGTCTTGTTCATTCGCTGACAGACAAACGATGGCGAAATTTTCAGATTCTTTCTGCAACCTGTTGCGAACGCCTAAGAGATATTGTACTGACACAGTCGTTTCATACTTTGTGATCTATTGTTCTCTGATAAGAGAAGAAGTGTATGAACTTGACATATTTTGTTAGAGTAATACAATGTCAGTCTGTAGGTTCTAATTTCATATCTAAGTGATGATTATTGATAAAAGTGTAAAAAAAACGAGTATGTTGTGTATTACACTTCATCACCTTATTACACAGCCCGTAACGTAGCCTAAGGTCTTTTGACGGACCCTGTCGATTTTGTTTGCCAACTGTTTAAAATATTTTCTATTCGATCTCCTCTACAAAAATTGGAATTGGTGCACGTGATAATTGTCGTTACATCAAATAGCTTCAAAATCCCTTTCAAGCGGCAACTATTCTGACATTCTCTATCACACATTAGACAATGTAATCACACATATCCACATGAATAAAACTAAGAAAGCTTCGTCCTAAACACGATTGTGGAGGAACATTATTTGTCCGATGTGCTGAACGTGCATTGCAAAAAGGGCGTCGAGTGAAATGAGGATGCAAGCCTTGGCGCCTGCGATACTGCTTCGCTCTTTGTCACACGAAAAATTGACTTTTCGGGAAATAACGCAGACGTTTTGGAGCCACCTTTTGCTTGGCGCCCTGGCCGATTGCACCACACACCGAATCCTAAGACTGGCGCTGTGAAGAGTGAATGTTGCAGTGGCTACTGCAGTGATATAATAGCTTAAACGTTTACAATAAAAGCGTTTTTACTCCTGACATTTTTGAAAATATGAATAAATTTTTCTAACCTACGGCCTTTTGAAATAATTCTGCGTCAATTAGTTTTAAAATATCGTTTCCTGTAGTATTTATAGGCAAAGCGTGAACATAAGAAACTTCATTGTTATCTATTTATCTCACTTCAAGCGAAACAAATTTCCCGCAGACGTTAGTAATTACATCAGTTGTAGAGCAAAAACCACTCCCCTAAGTAACCCGCATTCGAAATTTTAAACGATGCTTCGATTCATAATCAACTTACTTTAGAAGTTACGAGTGGAACAATAATGACAACCTTGGGATTGTATCACCAAAAGCACATGAAACAGTGTCTTGCACGCACAGTATGATAAAATTCTTGTGATAGTTTAAACTTTGTTTGTTCTTGATATTAATTTGTTTTGACGTAAATGATTAACATATTGCTGGAACAATGTAACTGCTAAGACTGGCGACACGGTAATGTGCACAGAGTGTCAGACACATTAAAGTCACCAGTACATGTAATAATTTTCATTTCATACGGACAAAAATTCTGTTACTTTAAAGACTAATAAAGCAATCATGCAGTATAATCGATAACTCAACTGAACATGCATTGTTTGTCAAAAACAAATTACGTTGAAATCAATTATTAAAATACCATGTTATTTTAAATGTTGTAAATGTCCACGGCGATACATGCTTACCTCAGGTTTCTGCAGTAGCGTTTGAAATGCACAGCTCAGTATTTTGTTTCACTTCTTCTAATGTGAGTAAGTTTCTTTACACGGAATCCCTCAAAAACTCCAAAGATATAAATCAAGTGGCAACATATCCGGGGATCGAAGGCACCAGAATTTTCGAGAAATAATGCGTCCACCAAAAAACTAGCTCAACACCTGCATTGCCAAAGTTTCTGTATGCATCGTAGACCCTTATTGCTGAAACCAGCAATTCTGTTTCTTAATTGTCAAAAGGGAAACGAAGTTGTATATCACTTCCTGGTAACGTTCACCTATTACAGTTACAGTGAAGAAAATGGGATAAATTATACTCCTGCGAGAGACAGCTCACTATAGAGAAATTTAAGATATGTAATGGTCTTTCGTAGAAGGTTTGTGGATTTTCAGCATACCATACTTTAATGTGTTTGCATTTAACATATCTACTTTTATGGAACCATGAAAAATGTTTGTATACCATCTGCAGTATTGAAGTCAGAAATCAGTTTTCCTCATCGGGGTTCTTTAAGGAAGAACAAAATGCCAGGAAAAACATTCCCAGTAACTGCTAATTTGTTACACACGCAGAGAGACATATACACATATACCTATTCAAATGGACTTTGGTAGTACAGGTACCCCTCGATTTACGCCGGGGATGTGTTCCTGGACGAACCGGCGTAATCGGCGTAAATTGGAACGATTTTATAATGTAAATCAATGGGAAGTCGATGACATGCGTTTCCAGCACTCAAACATTGACGAGTAATACAATGGCATTACGTTTAAAGCTCTGAAATAACGTAAATAAAATAAATGGAATTTAAAAAATATATTTTATGCACTTACAATCGGCGATGGCGTGATTAGTTCTCTGACGATGTCCCTGGTTGAGGATCGTCATGTCATTAAAGAAGGCATGTAGTGTGGACTATCGTGATTTCTTCTTTCTTTCTTTCAAAATTTCACGATAAGGCCTATGGCCTCAATTGCATAAGAGCAAACTCGCATATGCAAAAGTTTACATTTCACGAACAGCTTTTACCGATTCATCGATCTCATTGGAGCAAATTCGCTTTAACGAAACATACATAATTGCAGAGATGACTGTTTTTACAATTTTTATTCAAAATCAGCGATGTAAGAATTACGATTTAGTATGGGAATCAATACGAGATACATTGTAAAACGTTATAAATAATGGTAAAATATATTTTTTTACCTTTTGACTTTCTGGTTTCAAAATCGGCGTTATTCTGAATCGGGCAAATTGGACCAGCGCAAATCTAGGGCTATCTATATCTGTAATGAAAATGTGTTTTTTTGTTGACAATTTTCAAACATCAACTGACCTCATTCCATATGAATATCAGACTGCTTTATGGCTCAGTACATTTGAGTAAGGTATTAAGGATTGATATGGTGAAATTGTTATTATAATTGTCATTTTTGAAGAACTCAAATGTTGCTGGGATACTTTCATTTTCATGCCTTCAACTAATGGATAGAAATTATGTGAAAATTATTGTACACACACTCAGTTTTACCCTAAAGATGGATCAAGTTCCTCTGAGACATAGATTACTTACAATATCATGGTTTAAAAATTATTCATGTTATATGAGCTGTGTTTTGGTTTGTTCAAGGAGGATGGGAGGGAGTGGGAAAGGAATTGTGAAGGCTGAAGAGTGTTTAACCTTCTTACCGATTCGGCTGCTGTAACGTTGTCTTTGTGTACCCACAAGTCCCTCACAGGGCGCAGCACAATACGAACGGCGCTACGTTGCTAACCATTTTTATTGGAGTTCCGCATCTGGTCAAATTGTGAACTGAAATGGTTGACGAGGCGACGAAGAAAACGTTAAGTAGTATTCCTCTTCTTAAAACAAAAGCTGGTCCTCGTGACAAAGACTTGTGGGTGCAGAGACTGAAAGAAGAATATCAAGCTTTAATTCAGGTAGGAACGCTTTTAGCATTTGTTCAATAAGAGTTATGTAATGTCTTTGACATATGTGCAATGTTAATTCACAGGGGTACCTGTATATTACGTTCGTTTATCATGTACATGTTACTGGATTTTTGATTAACTTTTGTTTTTATAGTATGTGAAAAATAACAAAGGTGCTGATAATGACTGGTTTCGATTGGAATCTAATAAAGAAGGAACCAGATGGTTTGGAAAGTGCTGGTACATTCATAACCTACTAAAATATGAATTTGACGTGGAATTTGACGTAAGTACTTAGAAAATACGAAAACAGTTTGGATTGTAAGATAAAAGCTCATTCAAGATTTAATCTTGCCCTATTATAACAATATCACCACAAACCAGTTACTTATATCACTATACTAGCATTTATTTACTATTAACATTGCCAAATGCATTTTAACCCTATGGGGTCATCATCAGTTGGGTGGAACTCACATTATAAAATGTATAATCATAAAACTGTAAAATACCACTGAATTAAATTATACACCCAAATCTTGGTTTAATATTTCGTAGATATTAGCTGAAATGGGTGCATGTTTTCCGAGAACACATCACTAATGCTACTTTAGATGCTGGAACATTATTGTTATGTTCACTACATGTGTTGAGTGTAGATATTCTGTTCATAAATCATCACTTGCTGTCATCAGTCATACACGTTGTGGTGTGTAGAATTTTTAAATATTTTTTTGTGGGTTTGAATATTGTTGCCAAAACATGAAAATGTAATTCATATTTTAGTCTCGACTGGGAAGCTATCAGTATTTGTAATAGGTTTTCCTCTCTTTTGCTTCTCCTAAGGTTTATTAATGTTGTTGATGTTATAGCCATTGTTTATTGCAGTTACATTTATCTATTGGTTGGTTTATGGTGCTTGTACACAGTATGGAAGTTATTAAGATTGGTCTACCATATTTAGATTCCAGTGACATATCCGACTACTGCTCCAGAAATAGCACTTCCAGAACTTGATGGGAAGACTGCAAAAATGTACAGAGGTGGAAAGATTTGCTTGACTGATCACTTCAAACCATTATGGGCTCGTAATGTGCCAAAATTTGGCATAGCTCATGCTATGGCATTAGGAGTAAGTTGTTTCCTTTTCACTTTTATATTGTTGATAAATTGGAACAGTTAAAAGCAGGGCACAGTATGTGTGAATAACATTATAATATGGTGACTGTGTATATGTATACTGTTCAGCATGCATCCACATGACATCATCTACTCCAGACATGTTGTAAATGTGTGTGTTAAATATGCTACAATACAATCATAAAACAGATGAATTTATTTTAAACAAATTTTGATTTGTTGGACAGTATAATTGTATATCTAAATAAAAATTGTTTTAAGTTTGCTATGATTTTAGGTAACTGTAAGTAACATGAATCAGATATATCAGTATGTAAACTGCAGAAATAATAAACCCCATACTGATGTATTTATAGCTTGGACCTTGGCTTGCTGTGGAAATTCCAGACATGATTGATAAAGGAGTTGTGTCACATAAGGAAAAGACAGAAGGTGACTATGCTACATAATAATTGAATAATAATTAAACCACCCAAAGACGAGATGAACTTTGTTTGTGGTCTTCAGGATCAACCTTGTGTTCTGAAGCATTTGTAACCACCCAGAAGACTAAACCGCATTAAAGCCCAGAAGGCAATTATCAAGATCTTCAGTGTCAAATGTTATTAAATTCTGGATTGTGATTGGGATATTGTAACTGTAAACTTCAGAATTATAAGTTCACTTTCTTAAGCTTAGTGCATTATTTAGGTTGTAAAGTTGTTAACCTTTATCTTATGAGTGACCCATATGCTGGACTTTGAATCCTAGTACCTCATTTTATGAGAGACATATGCCCTGGAATTCTTCCATTTTGTTACTGATGCGTTGTAGTCGGTGGAACTTGTTACAAAACACATTAAATTTTCTTTTACATACAATTTTGAAGAAGTTTTTTTGTGGCTGTGAAAGCTACTCAACATGTTACATTTAGTATTGTTGTGGTACTCTTTGAAACACTGGTATACAGTTGCCCATAGCTCTGTTCATTTTACTTGCACTTTCTTTCATGTGAAACCAGCATTAGAATTTACTCTGGAGAAATTAATTGGCCAGTATTTGCTGAAATTACATCTTGTCGAGTATTGTCTCTATATGACAATTGGTCTGCAGTGGGACAACTGAAATGAGGTAAACATCAAGCAATTTCAGTCAAGTTTTGCATGAGATCTAGTCATAAATTTCTGTGTTCCTCTTTGGCATAATATGATGCCATAGTCAATAGTGTATCATCGTTTGGATCTTTTTGGTCAGTAACACGGTCATTGTTTGAAAAGTGACTGCACAAAAATGTTGTATGGATTACATACACACAAACACACATAACAGTTTATCAAAGGCCTTCGTGAAAGCCATATATAAATTGCAACGCCATACAGTACATTGTTCAACTATTATTTGTATTACATTTATTTGATCTCTGCACGCCCCCTTGTTCATGTTGGATATTAGATTCTAATGCTCCTTGTATTCTCTTGCGAATAATTCAGGTTAGGATCTTAGAGGCGATTGGTAATAACGTAATGCCTCTCCAGTTTTTGCACAGTGTGATATTTCCTTTTTTGATATTGTGATCAATAAACCTTGGTTCAATTCTTGAGGTACCTTTTCTTGTTCCCATATTTCTTCAATGGTGGGATGTAACATATTTGTTGATATTTTAAAGTCGGCTTTTAAGATCTCTGCTGGAATATTGCCAATTCCTGGGGCTTTATTATTCTTCATGGCTTTAATTCCATTGTTGACTTCATAGCGACTAGGGGTGTTGGTATTTATTTTTAGCGTGGGAATCTGTGTGCTTTTTGTCTGGTTCCATCTTCAGGAGAGTTTTCTGTTCTTGTGTTAGTATTTCGTTGAAGTATTCTTTCCACCGATTCATCTGTTCTGCATCTGTTTGGAGCAATTTTCCTTGTGTATCTCTTATAGGTTTACATTTTCTAAAGGTTGTGTTCCCAAGATTTTTAGTCAGGTGGTATAGTTTTCTACTATAATTATTTTTGGCGGCTTATTCAGCCTTTTAGGCAAGTTGATCAGCCCATTTATTTTTCTCTCTCCTTACTTGAAGTTTGATTTTTTTCCTTAAGGTTTTATATTTCTCCCTTAGATTTTTTAACTTATTATCATCAGTTTCTCCATTAATTTGTTGTTTTATTTCCTTTCTAAGTTTTATGCTATCTCAGGTTTCGTCGGTAATTCATTCTTTGCACTTTTTCTCTTTACGACCTAGAACTTTTTCATTTATATTACTGAATATTTGTTTTATTTTGGACCATTTCTGACCCACTTCCTCTTAATGTATATCACTTTCATCTTCTAGATCGTCTAGTTGTTCAAAGGTGTTTCTAAGTTCTGTCGCAAAGTTCTGTTTAATTTATCTGGTTTTAAGTTTGTTTACATCATATGATCTTGGTGCTGAAAATTTCATTCTTTTAATGTTTGCTATTTTTAACTTGATCTCTGTGATAAATAGTTGGTGATGTGAATCAATGGCTCCTCCTCTGTGGTTTCTTATGTCGCACAACGATTTACACCATTTCTGAATGATATTTATATGATCTATCTGATATTGTATGCATCCATCAGGAGACCCATGTCACCTTGTGACAGTCTTTGTGTAAGAACAAAGTTCCTCTGATCACAAGTGAATGTTGGCTTCAGAAACCTACCAGCATTTCACCATTGATATTTCTTTCATTCCCTAAACATTGTTTTCCCATTACCAATTCCATATCCTCATTGTTATTGCCAGCGTTTGCATTAAAATCTCACATGCATATCAGGATATCCTGTTTTCTCATTTTCCTTGCAGTTTTGCTCAGATTGGTGTAAAAATGTTCTATATATTATCCCACCGGATACGGGTTGCCACTCCATGAGGCTTCTTTTGGCTCTTTTACTTAGGAGGAATCCAACATCATTTTGATGGTCATCATCATTTGGCTTTCCAGAATATACAGGGTGATTTAAAAGGTTAGGGCCAAACTGAAGGAGCGTATAGAGGGACTCAAAGGGAACAACTTTCAAATAGGAATCCATGTCCTCAGAAGTTATCCTGAGTCAGTCGAGGCCATTGAAAGTAGGGAAGTCTGATAACATACTGCTGAAGTAATCATACTTTGCTATTCTCCTACTAGCTTAATTTTGAATCACACATATCCTGGGTGTTGGATAGGGATATATACCAGTCCAGAACCCCTGTAACTGTTTGACTTGAAATTTGAACTGGCCAGAAGATCATGGGTGAAGGGCCCCACCCCCCGCTAGCAAGCCATATGTGGAGGTTCCCTCGCCAGCAAGGGATCTGGTATGCAGGTCAAAACACATGGCATTACTCGAGTGGACATAGTCGACAGCGGGCTTTCAGCCAGTAAACCAAACTTTTGTACCACTTAGGGAAATAGTGTATAAGATTTTCTTTAATTTCAAAAGTAAAATTATTCGGTTTCTTAAATTTGTTGTTCCTGTATTTATTGATATACATAAAAATTACCACGTCAACCCTGAGGTGATCCTTGTTCGCCACTGACTCTAGTTTGGGATATAACTATCTCTTTCTGCAAGAACAGAGAAGGTAAAAGTAGTGAGGAAGGATAGTTATAGATAGGAGGGCCGGTTGAATGGCCAGCCCGCTCCCCAGACTAAACACCTCTCGATTAATACTTTTGGGGGCATGTCAAGAGCCTCATTTACGAGACACCGGTGGACGACCCAGAACAACTTTTGGCCAGAATATTTGCTACATCTGACATGGTCCGTGACACTCCTGGGATATTTGAAAGGGTGTGCCAGAGTTTTGTTCGCCGATGCAATGCCTGCATTGAATGTGGAGGATGCCACTTTGAATACCTGTTGTAAATTTGGTTTGTAAGATTGCTGATGTAATTCTTGTACATTAATAAAAAACAAAATTAAGCTAGTAGGAGAATAGCAAAGTACGATTATTTCAGCGGTATGTTATCAGACTTCCCTACCTTCAATGGCCTCGACTGACTCAGGTTAACTTCGGACGACATGGATTCCTATTCAGAAGTTGTTCTCTCTGAGTCCTATACGCTCATTTAGTTTTGCCCTAACCTTTTGAATCACTTTGTATAAATGTTATATCATCCCTCTCTAAATATTCCAGAGAGTTTAACTCAGGCCCAGAATGTCGATCTTATAGTTATTGATTTCCCTGACCACCTGGTGTAGTCTGCTTCCTTCCATTATTGTCCTTACATTCCAGCATCAAATTCTCGTCCTTTTCAAGCTTAAGATCATTGTAGAAAGACCATCCGGGTTACTTATTGCTTCAGATTCTGTAATCTTGCAAAAAGAAAATTCAGGCACATGGATTGGTCTACAGCACCTTAAGTCTGTTGATGGGGTTGCAATTTAAACCTACAGACCTGCTGATTTTTCTGTTGGGCTTATCTCCCTTAGCCGAGGGGTTCCAGATTTGAGGCGCTGGAGGCTTGATCTTTCTTTTCTATAGTAGGACTTGTTGGCCAAGCTGACAGATCTTGCATCAGTGACCGTTACTTGGCATTTACAGTCATACCAACTCGACATCAGTATGGCCACCAAGACTCATTACCAACCATGTACCTTTTTCAACCCAGGCTTGGGACAGGGTATGGCAGAGTTATGGATTACATTAGATTCCTTGGGGTGCTGTAACATATGGGTCACCAGAAAACTGAATGCAAGTGGGGGTGGTATCGTTTTGTCATTATCCTAGTTACAGTTTTCTTGTGGGGTATGGTAATGTTTACCCCTGCTATGAAAAGTACTAAATTTTTTTGACAGCCAGATGTTGAGTAGTAGAGTAATATTTTGTACAGGTGTCATTCAAGAAGTCATGAAAATGCTGTATGAAGTAGAATTCTTGTTTATGTGGGAGCCACATTCTGTCTTTTGCCAGGTGTGTCACCAGTGAACTGATGGACTGCCTGTGTCTTCTCTGTGCTTGGACTCTCCATTGAATGCAAATGAGGGTTGTATGAACTTGTCATCGTCCCAATCACATTTTTCATGTAGGATATTGGTCATGTTCACTCTGTTTGTCTGGCCTTTGAGGCTACCCCATTTAGACATCACTTGGGGTGATTGGCAGATTTGTTTGTCAGGTCAGCTTACTTTATGTCTGTTTTCTTAGTCTTTTAATCTCCTTTTAGTGCTGAACAACCAAACTGTTCTTGCCTCATGATGCATTGTAAACTCGCTGCAGAGTTCACATATTCTATGCTGGTTCAAATCCTCAAATGACTTCAGTGGGTCAAGGGAGGGGAATTAAATTTATTACCTGTGCTAGAAACAAAGCCTTTCATTCAAATTAAATGTGTAGCTCTGGCCTCTGACACCAGCTAGAGCAGACTGAGTCACAGCTGAAATAATCTTTTTATGAAGCTTACACATTTATGTGAACTGTGTCCGCCAAAGGGATTTATTCCAAATATGAACCTGTATGTCTGAGGCCATTTTTACTTTCAGTAATTGAATCTACTCATTGTTGATGAACTATTCTGTAATTAGACTACCTGACATATGACTCCGGGAAAGATTTATTCATTTCACTATGTGGCTTGGCTAAGCAAACGTTCCTGTAACGATTCTGAGCCAAATACTGTTGACTCCAAGATTTTATACCACCGTAAATATGCGGTATGAAGTTGAATTTGAAGAAATCAGAATAACTAAAAATAATTGTATATTAGTTGTGTATATAAAAACTGATTATCATGAAACTTTATGTTCAGGTAAATGGATTAATTTTCAATAATAGAGTTTTTATTCTGAGTTTTTAGGTAAAAAGATGCAGTAAATATGCTGTATTTTGTAACATGCAGCACTTTGAGACTGTTTAAATTCCAATCAAATCTGTATGTATGTGTGCACTGCAGGAATTTAAATGCTGTACCTAAACGGTTAACCCCCACGGTGGTCTAGCGATTAGAACGCTGGCCTTGTAATCCTGGGATCTCGGGTTCGATTCCCGGCGGTGCCCGAATTTATAACTTGTGTTGGGCAAGGCCGTGGTCTAGGCATCACAGAGTTTTCCTCCGGGGGCTTCCCTGGTTTCTCCGTGGCATCCCAACAATTACTCCATTCACACACAGAAGAAGGCAATGGCAAACCACTTCTGGATCATCTGCCAAGAACGTATATGAACAGGTCCCAGTCCGAGAAAAGGATGGAAGGATCCTGTTCATATGGACCTGTTGTCAGACAGAACACTAAATAAATACCTAAAAGGTTAATTAGGTTATTGATTATCATATTACATTATCCACTCCACTGTTTGCTCCACACATGAATCCCCATGTATTTGATGCACAGGTTGGGGCAGGATTCATTCATAATTTGCAAAGGATATACTAATCGACTATAATTTATTGAAATTTTAAAGTAATGTGACTTGAAAGACAAATGTTTGCCAGTTGTTGAACATTATAAAGAAAGTTACTTCTTGAAACTAGCACCCATCATAGGTTGCCCACCAAGATTGATGCCCTCAGAAACACTTTATATTATACGCAATAACATGGCCCGTGATGTGGCATTTATTCATCTGCAGTTGAACACTTTATGGACTTTATATGGGCATTCAATGATTTTGAATTATGGTGACATTTTTTGGCAATCCAGTTTGCCTGATCCGTTGGTTTGGGATTTAATTTTATGGGGTTACTTGAAAAGCAAAGTGTTTCAGACGTGTTCAGCAGACTTAAATAATCTCGAAGAGAGGATTTGTGAATAAATTAATGCCATATCACCAGCCATTGTACTGTGTGTAATGGGAAGTGTTATAAATCAAATGTGTCAGTCTTGATGGATGACATCTGATGAGTGTTACTTTTATAATGTTCATCAATAATGCCAAGCTCTTCTCTTTTAATTCACATTTCTTTTAATAAATTTGAATTACCTGTTGTCGACTATTGTATCTTTAATAATAATTAATGAATGATGCCCCATTCTGTATGAATTAAAGAGACTGAGGTACTCACTGCTGTTATGCAGTGAATATTGTTTATAACTGGAACAAATTGTCTGGATAAACTAACTCCCTGGTAGCAGAACCTGCAGCTCCAACAACGTAAGCCTGCCACTGGTCACGATCTTGAGTCAATTCCATCCATTTACCATGCTCACAGCCCACGTCCCTAAGATCAATCTTGATGTTATCCTCCCATCTCCTTCTTGGTCTGCCCAGTAGTCGTTTTCCAGAAGGATTCCCATCCAGAATTCTGTTGCAACCCTCACTTGCCACATGTCCAGCCCATCGGAGCCTCCTAGATTTCATTATCCTCACTATGCTAGGTGACCTGTACAATTTACGCAGCTCCTCGTTATGCAATATTCTAAATTCCCCATGTATTTTATCCTTCCTAGGTCCAAATATCTTCCTGAGCACTTTGCTTTCAAACACTTTTCATCTACGTTCTTCCTTTGAGGTAAGAGACCATGTTTCACAGCCATACAAGACAACAGGCAAAATTATTGTTTCATGTATCCTGATATTTAGTGTTTTGGATAGCAAATGAGAAGATAACAGTTTTTGAACTGAATAAAAACAAACGTTTCCCGAGTGTATTCTGCTCTTAATTTCATCATGGACCTCATTTCTGTTTGTTATTGTTGTTCCCAGATACTTAAATTTTGAAACATTTTCAAATTATTTGTTACTTGTAATTAGATCTGACGCTCCCCTTCCTGCGGTCTGCTGGGCCAAGTCTGAAACAGAGGGTTTTATCTTAGCGTGCCAAGATGGTGTTGTAAACACACTTGTGTACCACCGAATGGTGATTGGTGTGGGGGAAGCGAATACTGTGTGCAGGGCATGCCGAATGCAACCAAGAGACGCTGATGCATCTTCTGTCGGCTTGTAAACACTGCCAGCTGCGCCTGCATTCATCGACATAACGCTGGTATACGTGTACTCTGTTAGCACTTGAGGTACTTTAACGGCTTTGGTAAGACCCCGGTTTTGCCGTACGCCCCTGGGGACAATGAGTCCGTTGTTGAGAACGATAAATGTAAAAGTTATTGTAACTATTCGTTTCCCACTACTAGGCATTTAACAGCTACCAAACCTGATATCGTTCTTATCGATGGCTCTGAACGCACTATGTATAATATGGCCCGTTTCACACATACACGGCGACCGTCCAAACGGCTCCGTTTACACGGTCAAAGGTCGAAGATTATACGAGAGCTTTCACACGCACCGGTGCCGTCTATACGGTAACGGTCTACCGTGAAGTCGCCGTGTCTTCCCACTACAAATCCCGGCGCCGTGACCGTCCTAACGGTGCACCACCAGGTAGTCGGGTAAACAGTTGAATGGCTTCCTTCACACGTGCCGTGTGTAATGCCCTGTTACGTGACTTATGTACCAACCTTGTGAAGTAATAATCAGTGAATGTGAATTTCTATCACGCAATATGACAAATGTAAATGTTGACATTGATCATCTAATTTCTTTAATTGAAGCGAGGCCAGTATTTTGGGACATAACAAGTGTTTTGTACAAAGATAGAAAGGAAACGAAAAATGCTTGGAGGAAAGTGTTCCTAGAACTGAAAAGTGATTTTGAGGAGCTGGAAGACAAAGAAAATAAAACTTTGGTAAGTTTTATTCTTTGTTTTATTGTTGTTTGAATTGAAATGTAATGAAAAAGTTCTATTACACAATTGTTGCAATTTTTTTCTCATTATGTTGACCAATGTTAAAACTAAACTTTCTATAATTAAATATAGGTATAGCTGTAAAGATATGATTAACGTTAATGAAATTAAAACTTTGAAAGCTGCCATTTCAGAGATCCAACAGGTGTTAAGAAGTAGTCAGCTAAAAGATATCACATTGTTTGCTGATATTCCCCCGCGAAATACTTCTTCACCACGTATTTTATCAAGTCCTGTGATTGTCAATGTATCCTCTGCCTCGTAGCCGTCTCTCTCCCGAACAAATTTGTATAAAACAACACAAGCCTTGAGAATATCTACAGCAAAATCAGGTTGCAAGTTTATAGCTCGATGGAAGATCCTCCATTTATTACTTAATATTCCAAACGAGCATTCAATGTACCTTCGGGCTCTACAGAGACGATAACTGAGAACTTTTTGTTTTACTGTCAAGTTATGTTGGCAACAAACAACATAATAACCGGCTCCGGGTATGATCGGTTGTGTGTGAAATGTTCACCGTTCCGTGTAAACGGAGCCGTTTGGACGGTCGCCGTGTATGTGTGAAACGAACCTATGTCATTGAGTTTTCAGCTCCGGCTGAAACAAACATAGCTGTGAAGGAAAGTGAAAGACGTACCAAGTTTCAAGACCTTGGTGTTTCAGCTAAGAAAATTGTATCTCGTATTTACTGTCAAATTAGTAGCCCTCATAATCGGAGTTCTTGGAGGAGTCAAGCCGTCAATGCTGGCAAACATTAAGCTTATTCCGGCATGCCAGTGTAACCCTGAAGCATTGCTCAGCCACATACACAAGACTATGCTTCTCGCCTCCCTTCAACTACTGCGCGTGCGCACGATTCCAGCTGACTGTAGCTGCCCATCTCGTGGTTCGAGCCGTGGATACAGTTTCATCTGGTCTGTAAGCATTGGAGGTATGACGGCTAAAAGCCCGAAGCTTTTATCTGTTTGTGGACCAGCCAAACAATTGATTAATAATAATAATAATAATAATAATAATAGGGACAAGGTCTGTCTCGGGTACATGGAAGTACATACCCCATAAAATGGTGAAGAGATGGGATAATAATAATAATAAAGCTAAGTGCGTAACAGATGGTCAGATACACCGATTCGACGAAGTCCTTGACAACTACAATGCCAAGGACGTCAGGGGATGCGTTATGTGTGTGTAAGGAGCCGTGTTTAGGTTGTTCGGCCCGTAAGGTCAAGCAAGAGTTCCTGTTAGCGGAATGACACAGGAGTGGTCCTTCAGTCGAGAAACGTTTGTATATGTTAAATACAAACGACAAATTTCAGCGCCAAAATGCCAACCCACTGTTTTACGGGGATTGCTGCCGTTTGATTTTGTCGTCTATCAAAAGGCTCGACTGCCAGCGACCCCCTTGCTGAGATCAGCCTAGAATGCCAGTCAGTGTGCTTCGCGTTGAGGTCACCATCCATTAAGATTGGAATCCCCCGCTCAGGCACTTGGTCCAGGACCGCGTGGGCGAGAAGTATGCCGCCACGAACTTCGCTGTCCTAGTCGCCAACACTAGGTGAATGGCAGTGAACTCTAGGTGCGCTGCAGACTAAATCAGAATAATGATCAATGACCCTGCAGGCAAGGATCGCTGTGTCTCTCCCCCCCGCGTTGGCCGGACGTCCGGTGCCTCCCCCCCCCCACCCCCCGGGGGTTGGCCGGTCCGTCCGGTGGCATAATTCGTACCTGACGCTACGTGCGTGTCGTTCAGGAGGCAAACATCGACACCGTGCTCAACGAGGGACTGTTCCAATTCCAGCTTCCTGCCTCGAACACCACCGGCATTACAGGAAGGCTTTTCCCCCTAAGTTCTAGGCCATGCAGTCATACTCTGCTACAAAGAGGATTACAGTTTTGAGGATAGCTCGGGGGCGAGCATCCTCTGTTGGAAGGGAAGAGGCCGTGACGACACGGCCACCTCGGACAATGTGATTCTAGCCTGGGCCGAAGTTGTCCTAGTGGGGCTGATTTGAGTGCTGGCAGATTCGTGGAGGCGCCGTCCTTTCGGCCGCGCTTTCCTTCCGCACGCTTAGTAGCAGCCGCCTTCGCCTCCTTCCACCTACTGCAACCACAGTAGTTGGCAGTGTATTTGCCCCCGTAGCTGGTGGTTTGGGGTGGTACACGCCCCAGATGGGTGCTCGTCACCGCAGGACCACACACCTATGCGCGTAGCCCAAGTTTTGCTGCGTATACCCGAAAGGTTGGCAACGTTTGCACTGCAGGGGCCCCCTAGGTGCGATGTACGTCTCTACCTTCACCCGCAAGCCGCAGAGTTCGGTGAGAGCCCGCACCTTGGCAGCGTCAGGGCCCCGCTCTACTGGCACTATGAAGTGCGGTGTCAGAGGGGGTTCTTTTCCGGATCGTGGTTCCGTCTCTTAGACCGGAGTAGCATGGCCTCCTGTACATTAATGTGCATGGCCAACAGCTCCTTCCGGATCTCCGTTCGGGCATGCTTTTGCCCAAGTTGCGTAAGCTGACGTCCTCGCCCACATCGAGGCATCGCAGAGCCCCGATAGTGGCCCGGAAACCGTCATCAGTCACGGACATCAGTGTCAGGATATCTCCCTTCATCTGGGCCATAAGACTGCCGTCTAACCTCGCGCGAATCCATTCCAGGAAACTACGAGTATTATTTACCCCAGAGAATTACGCCGGGGTTTTATTTGGTCGTTCACCAAGGAAGGTGGTTTCTCCACTTGGGCGCTGGGAGTGGTGTCATTGGACGCAGTGCTCAGTGGCCCGGACACGTCACCGGGAGTCCCGGGAAAGGTGCGCCGCGGAGCTACCATCGAGAAAGTGGGTCCCGGCTGGGCGCCGGGTTCCTTGGCTGTGTGCTTGAGCGTCCACTTGGCTATTTTGGAGTGGCGGGTTGAGCGTCCAAGTGTTCGCCAGCATTGGATACCACCGTGACGCCCTATCCCCTCTGGGGAACTTGAACACGAAGGGGGGGGGGGGAGATCCGCGGGACGCCTTTTCGTCCCTCCGTCCTTTACCATTGCTAGCGGCCTCAGCTTTACTGGCGAGGGGTGCTGCCGGCAGGTTCCAACGAGTCGGACGAGTCCAACTCGTTGGCCTTGCGCTTGCACGCAGTTACTCGGGGAGCCTTGTGGTAGGCGGGAGCCCCCCCCCCCGGTTTGGCACCCACTGTTCTGGCCAGTGGGTCGTTTGCCAGACCAATGCCACGGTCTCACGCATCCTCCTCTCCGAGATGATGTCCGCCTTGAGCTGTCGCAGGGCAGCCTGAGACAGCTGCCCTAGGTGGGCCTTGAAATAGGCTAGTTCCATCTCCTCCATAACACTTCGGCAGCCCGCAACTTCGGTGCTATCTAGTCAGTCAAGCCTCATCCTGACCCTCGCTGTCGAGCGTAGCAGGGTTGGTTTCAACCTGCTCCACCTAACCGTAAGAGGGTTATTTCTTACCTGCTCTACTGCTCACTGATCTGTGTATCGGACCACTGCTCTACCGGTTGACGCTGTGTTCAGCCACGGCGGATTTATCTGGTTGCTTCGGTCGGATGTGGCGCTGGTGTTCCTTGACTCTGGTCTCGAAAGAACGGGCGGTCTGCCGAAGAAAATCGGGGATATTTTTTGGGAAAAGCCCACGGACTTGGTTTTGTGCCTGGACAGCAGCCTGCTGCTGCGGTCGAAGGTCGTGTTCATATATTGCAGGAAGCGACCGAGGCAGGAATCTCCGGTGGCGGTGCCACTCTCGCCGGTGGGTTAAGAGCTTGTCGAATCTGTCGGTTACTGCAGTCGTTCTGACTGAAAGTGGTCCTGAGAAACTCCAGTTCATCATACAAGCTTTCCTGGCACCAAAAATATGATTATGCATCAACCTTTTTCAATTTAGTTCCCTTCTATAATGAGTTTGAATTCGTTAAAAGTTCAACAACTTCAAAACTAGGAATGTCATTTGATATCAATAAATGAATACGTTGCCATAACCATATAAATTTATTGTATCGACGTATCGCTTGGTACTTTGTTATTTACAAAGAACTAGGACGTTAATGAGAATAAGTTTAATACCAGATATAAATTAATATTTTCCCTACATCAATAATAATAATAATAATAATAATAATAATAACGTCCTTATAATTGGAGTTCTTGGAGGAGTCAAGTCGTCACTGCTGGCTAACATCAAGCTCATTCCGGCATGCCAGCGTAACGCTGAAGCACTACTCAGCCGGATGCAAAAGGCCGTGCTTCTTGGGTCGCTCCGACTACTGCGTGCGCACGACCCCAACTCACTGTAGCCGCCTATCTCGTGGTTCGAGCCGTGACTACAGTTTCATCTGGCCTGCAAGCATCCGAGTTATGACGGCAACACGCCTGAAGTTTTTGGCTGCTTGTGGACCAATTAAACAATTCATAATAATAATAATAATAAAGTACAGGTCGCCTAGGTACTCCAAGGGCTGAGGTTGGTTACGGCAACGAGGCAACTCAACGCTGGCAACCATGGACACGCACAGCCAACAAGCCCAAGACTCACAAGAAAATCAATCAAGAAAAACAAGAGTGGCTTGGACAAGAGAAGAAATGAAGGAAGTAGTTTGGTGTCACATGTATTGTAAAACATTTTCTTCAGACGACTACAAGAGTGTGTATGAGCTATGGAGGAAAAGAAATCCAAACATTAGAGCAAATATAGATGCTAAGAAACTTATGAACCAAAGAAACTACATTGCGAAGAAAAAAAAAGTAACTGATCTGGAAATGGAAGGAATGAAGCAGGAGATGAAATTAATTCAAGAAGGTCATTTAAACAGAAACAATGAAGAGCAATCAGAGCAAGCACATGATACAATTTATGAGCAGGCCCAAGAAAACCTAAACCTAGCACCCCAAGATGAAATGGCTTCTCCACAAGAAACACAGTCAAATGAGAAACTGAAAAACGAAATTGAGATTATGTGGCATCAGGTCTCTCAGGTAGAAATTAGAAGAAGACCAAAACTGGAGAAACCCCAAAACATGGTCAAAATAAAAGAAAGCATTAAGAGTGCAAATGCAGTTCTCACAGAAATATTAAGAGAGACAGATTTGAACTGAACTGAATCATCTTATTTATGCAACGGCAAAAGTGTTAACAGAAGATTTAAATGGACCAAGAAAGTGCATGCCAAGAAAGCAACCTCAATCAATACCACCCTGGATGAGAAGAATACAAACAACTATTGATGCTATAATGAAAGATTTATCAGCTCTGACGGAAATTAAGAGGGAGAAAATGGAAAATCGGAATATTAAAAAGAAACGCCTGCTCCAGAAATATGAAATAGAAAGCGAAGAAAACCTGGACCAAATAATTGAAGAGCTTAAACAAAAGGTGTCAGCAAAATCACAACGTATTAGAAGATACAAGAGAAGACAAACCCAATATCAACAAAACAAACTATTTAGAACGGACTGCAAGAAATTCTACAGATATTTAAGACAGAAGAAGATAAATATGAAATCCACGCCTAATAAAGGAGAAATTGAAAATTTTTGGAAAGCAATATATGAAACAAATATCACACACAACGAAGAAGCCACGTGGATAAAAAATCAAGGTTGCCAAAACCAGAGAATGGAATGGGAACCAATAACAGGGAGGGAGGTAACAGCAGTTCTCAAAGAAACTCTGAATTGGAAGGCCCCAGGAGCAGACCAGATAGCAAATTTTTGGCTGAAGAACCTCACTGGGACACATCAACATTTAGCAAAAGTGTTCAACGAACTGATTGATCAAGATCACGTTCCGGACTGGCTGACCCTTGGAATAACATATCTTATTCCAAAAAACGAAATTACTGAACTACCAAAAAATTATAGGCCCGTAACTTGCCTCCCTACAATATATAAATTATTTACAGCAATAATTACTAACAGAATGCAGCAGTATGTTGAAGATCAAAATTTAATGCCAAAGGAAGAAAAATGGCGCTGCCGAGGATCAAGGGGATGCAGAAACCAACTGCTGGTATCGAAAACAATACTGCAAGACTGTAAAAGCAGGAAGAAGAACTTGTGCATGGCCTGGATTGACTACAAAAAGGCATTCGACAGCGTTCCTCACAGCTGGATACTTAAATCTTTAGAGCTAATTGGAGTTAATGAAAAGATAATATCTTTCACTAGGAAAGCTATGAATAGCTGGAAAACTAGTATGAAACTAAATACGGGAGATAAAATAACCGAAACAACAGATATCAGAGTAAATTGTGGAATATTTCAAGGTGATTCACTCTCACCATTATTATTTTGTATTAGTTTAATCCCTCTTACAGCAGAGCTCAACCGAATGAATATAGGATATGAAGAACATGAGACTAAAACAAAAGTCTCACACCTGATCTACATGGACGACTTAAAACTGATATGCAAATCAGAGACTGAACTTCAGAAACAACTACATACAGTTAGGACATTCAGTAAGGATATTGGAATGAAATTTGGACTGGACAAATGTGCAAAGGTTGTGTATAAAAAAGGAAAATATGCCGATTCAGAAAATCTGTTAATTGATATGGACACAGAAATACAACAGCTTGAACAAGGAAAAACATATAAATACTTAGGAATTGAGGAAGGAGATGGCATACAACATCAACAAATGAAAGATAAACTGAAGAAGGAATATAATGGAAGATTAAGGATGATACTGAAATCTGAACTGAATGCCAGAAACAAAATCACTGCCATAATTGCGTTAGCAGTTCCAGTACTGAGGTGCAGTTTTGGAATAATTAACTGGAGACTAGAAGAACTGAAGAAAATTGACAGGAAAACTAGGAAACTGTTGACAATTTATGGGATGCATCACCCGAAGGCAGACGCAGACAGAATTTACGTAAAGAGGAAGGAAGGGGGAAGAGGACTGGGACAAATTGAAGCAGGATACAAAAGTGAAATAGTTAATATTGCAGAGTATTTGCACATAAAGCATCAGAAGGATCCATATATTAATATCATAAAATTACACGACAGGTCTCAAGCAATAATGAACTCAATAACTAAGACAGCATCGAAAATCAAAGAAGAACTAAATTCTGAAGATGAAATCAGTGACACAAATGAAGGAAAACAAATTAAGACATTGATTCAAGACAGTATAAAGAAAAAATGGGAGAACAAAATGGACAGTATCTCCGAAGTTTGGACAGACAACTTATAAGCAAAGAAGACACGTTTCTGTGGCTGACAAGAGGAGATCTGAAAGGGGAAACTGAAAGTCAGATTATAGCAGCACAAGACCAGGCGCTAAACACTAAATATTATGCAACAAAAATATTGAAAACAGATACAGACAGCAAATACAGACTATGTAATCAATTTGATGAGACGACAGATCACGTTATGTCCGGATGCCCCGTGCTGGCAAAAGAGCAGTATATACAACGACATGATCGTGTCTGTACTCAGTTACATTTTAACATATGCAGGAATGCTGGGGTAAAGATAGAAGAGAAGCAATGGTATGAACACATCCCGAAGACAATGGAGACAAGTGAAGATGGCCAAATAACTATTTTGTGGAACCAATAAATCAGAACAGATAGAACCATCCCAAATAATAAACCAGACATAATAATCAGAAACAAAAACGGAACTTGCCTCTTAATTGACATAGCAATACCGACTGACAGAAATGTGATTAAGAAGGAAGTAGAGAAGATATTGAAATACAAGGACCTTCTCGTAGAAATACAGAGAATGTGGAAGGTTCAAGCAAAAATAATTCCAGTAGTTATAGGGGCAACAGGAACTGTCTCCAGGTCGGTCAGGAAATATTTGGCCAACATCCCGGGCGAACACGACGTCAGGGAACTTCATACATCATTCGAAAGACGCTGTCGTAAAATAAAATAATATAATACATGTAATACATATTAAAAACAAATATAGCTGCTGCCCTATTGACCTTAGGGACAAGGTCTGTCTCGGGTACATAGAAGTACATACCCCATAAAGTGGTGAAGAGATGGGATAATAATAATAATAATAATAAGTCACTCAAAATATGTTTGGCCAACATCCCGGGCGAATACGACATTAGGGAACTTCAGAAAATCGCCATTTTAGGATCATCATACATCATTCGAAAGACGCTGATGTAAAATATATAGTATATATAGTCATGCCTCACATTAAATCTATATAATACATGTAATACGGATTAAAAACAAAATGTATTTCAGAAATAGCTGCTGCAATTTGTACCTCAGGGGCAAGGTTTGTCTCAGGTACATAGAAGTAAATATCCTGTAGATGGAATAATAATAATAATAATAGTAATGATACATACTCAGCCGACCATGAAATATCACCTGTTATTATCATTGATACCTATGTAGAACGTTTTAACCAGTAGTGGGACATAGATTGCAATGTAAATTTATGCACAAAAGATTGTAGTACAGAGCGAAATTGACCTTTATTTTATGACTAACATTAATTAGATGCTAGAGCAACTGAAAATATTCTACACCGACAAATAGACTTGATGTCGGTATGACCACCTCCGATATAGATATGAAATTCATATCAATTGATATCCGTGGCCGAAATATTCATCTCTGAAGTTTGTTGTGCCACAATAAAATTCTTTGTAACTAAAGATCAAAGGCTGAATTGCATGCCGGTTTCGAGTATGAGTATATATATATGTGACTTGTGATACGCAGAAATTGTTTGCTCCTAAACCCCTCCTTTACCCAGTGTTTGCTGAAAGACACGGTCTCCCATGCAACATGTATGAGAAGTGAAAATCGAACATTTCTCCAGGTCAAAGTCTGAGCACATTTTTCGATACGTCAAACAAGGAATACGTTTTGTTGCTGGAAGAGCAGAAATCCTCGACCTTGATTCACTCCTCTCCTAAAGGAAAACTCCAGTCGTCTATTTGCTGTTTGCGAATGACTGAATAAGTAAACTCTGTCGCACTCTGTACAAAGGGAGTGGCAACTGATAGACTCATGACACAGCTTCTTGCAGTGATACAGGATCAAAATCTAGGCCGTTCTGCAGTGCATGCTTTATCGAAAGACGTCTGTCCCTCTATATTTCTCTTACAAGTTATATACGTGAACGAAGTTGCATCATGGGAAGACTTGAATTTGCACTGATTCTGATGTAAGTAACTTTATTAATCACAAACTAGGGCCAAGGTTTATTAGTAGATCTGTGATGCCGCAGTTTTGCTGAGACATGAAATGCGGTAAAACTGCCGTCTTGATTATTATTACACGCAACTACATTTATCTGTAGGCGCTGAGGCTAAGAACATGGAATAAAAAAACAATACTGTCTGCCACCTGCAGCATTATACTTTCATTTTGCCTGTCGGCGGAGTCTTGCACAAGTGCAAGACATCCTCTCTTGGTTGGTTATCATTCCTCCATTTTGGTTAGACGGCGATGGCCTCTAGGACGTGGCAGGGAAATCACTTCGGTCAAAGGCCTCCATGATTGGGAAAATTGGCCTGTGATCCTCTTGAGTTATACCCTGGCATTTTCATTACAATTTAGGAATAGCAAGGAAAATTTCAATCAGGGTAGCCGAGTAGTTAGACTAACCGTTGCATCGACTTGGCCATCTTTTCAGGGATAGCCTCGGCTGGCCTGATGAGCATCAGTCTCGAACTAGGTAATTGGGGTGGGTAAACCATAAGATGAAATCGCCATAGTTCTATTACATGAGCTTGAGGTTCTTCGGCAGAAAAAATACCGCAAAAAGAAGACTCGCGAGGCACATAAAGAACATTGGAGGGCGTCAACCAGTCCGCGGGTTATCACTTGACTAAGCTCTCCCGGCTGTTTTAGCTATTACGAGGTGCGATCGGAAAGTTTCAAGACTGTGTCAATAGAGGGCGAACCGGATGTAGTACGAGCTTCTGCTGCTAGGGGGTGCGGCCTACATTCATAGTGAATCAGTGTGCCAGCCGGCATCATCGAATTAGCATTTGTTTCTTAGTTACGGGCGTTTTGGTAGTGCATTACACCGACCCTAATGCGATTTCGGAATGGCGGATTTTCATGAACAAAGAGTGTGCATCAAATTTTGCCAAAGACTCGCCAAAACGGCTACGGAAACCTATGAAATGCTAAAGCAAGCATTTGGGGAGTCCGCAATGGGTCGTGCACAAACTTTTGTGTGGCATTCACGTTTTAAAAATGGTCGAACCTCTGTCGATGATGACCAGCGTTCTGGACGACCATCTTCGAGCACAACGCCCGAAAATGTTGCGAAGATTCGGCAGGCCATTCACGAAGATCGACGTCGTACCATCAACGACTTGTGCGACATTGTTGGGATAGGCTATGGGACCTGTCAGCTGATTCTAAAGGAAGAACTCCACATGCGACGCATCATGACAACGCGCCAGCGCACACCGCCCTCAAAGTTCGGCAGGTTTTGGCCTCAAACACCATGGCCGTCATCCCGCACCCTTCTTATTCGCCGTGTGACTTCTTTCTCTTCCCAAAGATGAAAATTCAGCTAAAGGGAAGGAGATTTGAGACGATAGAAGAGATTCCGGCAGAATCGCAGATGGTGCTTGACAGGCTGACAAAGAAAGATTTCCAGGGATGCTTCCAGGCTTGGCAGCGGCGCTGGGATCGTTGTGTTCACTCCCAGGGGAACTACTTCGAGGGTGATGGATGAATTTAATACCTGAGATAAGTGTACGGGTTTTTATACGCGCAGTCTTGAAACTTTCCGATCGCACCTCGTATGTTTCGCTGAGTTTTCAGCAGATCTAATTGAAGAGTGTTCTATGACCGTCGATGCAACATCGCAAGGCTATATTTTGAGGAATTGATCTCTGAAAAACAGTCTTTTCATTTTATAAAACAAATTTGTTTGTACTGCGCAGAATATGGTCCCACTCGTGGCCTATTCCAGGGGTCCGGAAATATGTCTCAGCCTCGGTAGACCTTAATTTTTCAAAGACACACGACAACAAACCACAAAATTTCGCCTCACGGAAAAGATGTACGAAACTATACGTGATCATAAGTCTGTATCGACATATAGATCCTTGCCTTATAAGTGTGCAGGCGTATGGAAATAAACATGACACTTGTTGAATTAAACTATAGAATATAAAACTGTGTGTGTGCGCGCTACGAATTATAAATTGTGATAGATAATATATTACATTTACTACCTATAAAGCATGCACCTGAAACCTTTAGGGAGCATACCGTTTGCGGAACACTGGCTTATTTTGGGCAGTATACAAACTGAAATTACCTCTGTTCTGGGCTCTGGATACAAAATTTTTACCAGAGCCTGGAGCAAAGACAGAATAATATGCAGAAATTCGGGGGAAAAGTGGGCACATTTAAAATAATTACTCTGAATATATGTAATTTCTGTGTTCATATTAAGTAAAACATGCCAGATATAAATACAATAAAATATACATATTGATTTCAACAATTTAAACTGTGCGTATGGCACGTCCAAATTTCTGTGTATTAGCCTCTGGTCTGTGTTCAATGGATGTATGACATGATCACCACAAAGGGGCGGAGTGGACTCTTAAAATTAGTATTTAAAGTGTCACAGTACTCTTATTTCTATAGTTGTAATATAGGATGAACTGTACTCTGAAGAATAACAATTTTAAAATGTTTCTGGGTCAATGTTTATGAGCGCGTATTATTAAAGACGTGCTAGGAAATATGGCGAATTATGTCACATAGTAATGAGAATCTGATGGGAAAACGATACAATAAACTGAAAATACTTCAGTCATGTTCTTTAAAATGCATTATTTATGCAGGATTTAGGCCTTATAATAAAACCAAAATATCTCATACAGTCACAGTTTCTTTCAAAATAAAACAATGCGCACAAAAAGTTGTGTGGAATAGAGAACTTGTTTCATCACATGTCAGAGTTATTTTACCGATATTATACAGGCCTATGTTATGATTCTAGGGCCATTGATACATATGTACCTACCTACCTATATACATACATACATGTAGGTTGGATGATTCTTAATTACGTACCCTAAAAAATAAGGAGTGTGTTGTACTCGAAAAACAGAGACAAAATGTCCCTATAAAGACAACGGAGCATGGGGAAATCGAATGAGAAAAGAACGACGTGTTTTAGGAGCGTATATATTTATTAGATTTTAACTAAACAATTTGTTCATGTTTACAGAAGTTGGTTGAAGTGCTATTCCTTTCAAGTGACCCCACAGTTATAAGTCGACAGCCACGAGATCGGGCGTTCGCGGAGGCCACAAAACCGTCCCGTTTTTGTCTGTCCATAGGTCTTGATGTTCAGAGTATGAAACCTGCATGACGTTGTGGGTGAAGTAAACAGAGGCTCCGATATCCTCCAGTAGTTGAGGCAGTTCTGCCATTGAATATGTAAATTGGAAGCCCCTGAGAGTCGAGATGGTGACTTGTGAAGTCCTAGGACGAGATAGTATATTATTCCTGGCGAAACGTAAATTGTAAACTCGTCTGTCTTCGCTGCGTAGTGTTGTCATGTTTCTCCAGGAGATCGATTGTTACCACACATTTATAGGATTTCTTTACCTTATTTTGAGAGTAGAGCATCATTTATATATTTATTGCACGCAATTAAAAATCGAACTTTATATTAAACTAATTATTCCCTGGTAGCTGAACCCACAGGTCCAACACCGACAAAACCAAAGCCTACCGGCTGCCACGATCCTGAGCCAACTCCATTTATTTGTCATCCTCACAACCCAACTCCCTAAGATCCATCTTGATGTTATCCTCCGTTCTCCTTCTTGGTCGGCCCAGTGGTTGTTTTCCAGGATTCTCTAGGAAACTACACACAATTTCTGTATGAAATAATAAACGCTACCTGCTGACGGTGAACGAAGCGTTTCTGGTGGTCCCAAAAGTGATACGATTTTGGAAGAAGCTATTATATCGTTCCCGTGGGTAACATCATACAATGAAATCATCGAACAAAACTGTTTGAAGTAGGAATCCACTGTTTTATGAGACAAGATAAGTTTTTGTGACACGTTAAACGTCTAAACGAACTTCTCGCCCACACCATATATAACATAATCTGCTTCGAAGTTTCGTAATATGGGGTAAATACTAATGACGGAATATTTTATGATTTCAGGATTTTCTACATTGGTGCTCCTTGTTTTGAGAGTTTTATGTCAGCTGAAGGTGAGTTAAGTCGTTAAAATTCCTAACCGTTCTATTATTACTGATAACATATATTTGGCTTTCTTGGGAATGGAATATGTTCTTTGGCTAAGAAGAACGAGTCTATTAAATAGAGTTTCTCAGTTCTGTGAAACGGTTGGTGGTCTGGAAGCAGTGCCAGACTTACACATACGCTGCCTCAGCTACAGTTTAAGGCCTCACGATACAAATGGCCTAAAAATTGTGTAAACAATTATCATCTTAGCTTAACACAGGTATTGTTGTATACCAATGCTCGTATAATCAGATTCATGTTACTTTGGTGTAATGTATCTTTAATTAAGAATAATCACAGTGTAATTTGACTCTAGAATTTGTGGGTCCTCTTAAACTTGAGAAGCAGTTAAACGTCTGGCCCTGTTTGGAAATAGCCTTGCGATCAAAATAATCTCATGTCGGAATCTTGATTTCTTGAGATCGTGTCGAGAAGGAAATTCTGTACTCAATTTTAAATCTGTATCTTCGACAATTTATAGATAACAGCTCACATAAACGAGGTGTTTGCGATGTGTTTATGTCTGAATTCAGCTTAACAATGTGGTACACTTAATGCCTACAGCAGTACGTGACAAGATTTTCCAATATTCGCTGTTGACGCCACTCAATTTGTTTTAGTACTTATGTCAGTTCTCTTCCTGCAACATGTGATGAGAATTGGGACAAATGTTAAATTTCTTGCGGAACACAAGAATGCCTAAGTTTTGCATCAAAAACAAAAAAGGTAATTTTTACCTTACGTTACGTTATGTGTTGGTTACGGTAAAAATATTTAAGTGCTCCGGCCATAGTAATACACTAGGGCAGAACGCTCCTTTCGGAGCTCCTCGGAGGGGCTGGTCAAGTTTTTAAAAAGCAACCAACCCCTTGCGTTTTAAAATCTTGTGTAAGAAACTAAACTAAACCCCCCGAGTTTGTTTATAGTTGACATTGTTGATGACGTAATTTATTGACGACGACGAAATCACAAATTTTTATAGTAGATATGTTTCAGCGTGTCCTGCTTGCCCAAAATGTTGAGCTCCCCTGCTTTATACAACACATGTACCAAATGAAATAGGCATTGGAATTTACAATTTTATTTTCCGCGCTTTAGGTTAGAAAATGTAGAAACAAGTCAGTTTTGTTTTAGCAATCTTATATTCTATTGACACAGTGGATAACTCAAGTATTTCTTGGTGCATTGAGGAAAAAATATTGGCGAAACCCTTGTACCTACGGTCACCCAATGTTTTCTCCTTATCCACTGAAGGTAAATTCTCTTTTAACACTAAGGTTGGCGCTACACCCGGTTTGCTACCCTTCTTCTTATATCATAACAGCAGTATGAAATGTTCTTGTATTTTATTTTTTATTAAATCTGACCAAAGAAGCAGAGGTTTGGCCGTACAGTTTTATGTTTTCACAGTAAAGTTAAGGAACGTTAGCACAAATTGATATAATTAATATATTCTACACTGTATCAAGAACTTAATTGCATATGTGTTCAAATTGTTTACTCAGCAGGCAAGGTTTAAACTAATATTATCTGGAAGAGTTAGAGTGGTGTACCTTGGTCCATGCAAACGCCTCGTACCGTGGACCGTCGCCAAAGGCACAGGGTACAAGCAAATATGAGCTTTTACTTAAGAATAATTTTTAACTTGTACTTTAATCTAAATTACTCCATTTACTTTTATGCCATGGAGTGAAGATGGTCTTAAGTGACCAAACGTCGATGGGGTTAATCTTACTACAGATGTTGGCGCTGTTTAGAACAAAGGATTGTCGGTTAGAGCTGCAGGAGAACAATTAAACATATCACGACTTACACTTAAGGTCAAGTCCTCGGAAACAACAGTTTCAATTGGAGAAATTTGCTTAGTCAGAACTACCAGAAATAAATAAACAGTGAGAAACACATTCAGTACTTGGACAAAGGTATTTTTGCCCTTTTTTGAGGTTTCGTACTTAATAGCCAAAATAAGGAGCCTCATACCTCATACCATCGGAAAGACATTCCTTCCAGCAGCCATGGAAATGTGCGAAATTATGCGCGATGAAAGATATGGCCAGCCTCTTAAAACAATTCCTCTCTCTAATAATACACTGATGCTTCGCACTGAATAAGTGCCAGAAGACATCAAGAACAAATGTTGGCCATGATTAAATGCAGTCGAAAATGTTCACTTCAAATCGACGAATCAACAAATGTTGCAGGATTAGCTCAGTTACTTGTGTTCGTCAGATACTGTTTCCAAGAAAGCATTCAGAAAAGAATTCATGTTCTGTTTACCGTTTTCAGAGAGACGTACAGGGAGTTATATACATATTCAAGGTAGTGAATGACAATTTCACAGCAGAAGATGTTTCTTTGGCAATCTGCGTCGGTATCTGTATAGACAGAGCAGCAGCTTTGAGAGGACACAATAAGGGTTTTCAAACTGAAGTACAGCAAAGTGATCCCCACGTGAACTTTTACGTTGCATCATTCGTAGAGAGACGTTAGTATCGCGTGACCTTGAATCAAAAATGCCTTCTATGCTGCAATATGTTTAAGCTCGCCAACTAAACTTATTTTAATTTTTGTATGACAAAATGTAGGCAGACTGTAAGTCGCTTATCTCTCGTTTGGAGATGAGGTGATAAAAAGGATTAAGTTCGTAAACGATAAATTGAACTGAAAGTAGAAGTACGCAGATACAGGACTCCGCTTCTCCAATATATGAACAATTTTAGATAAGAAGTGGCTCGATCTTTTGTCATATATGTAAGCTCATCTCCTCTCTTCAAGGTCAAAATGCAACCGTTTTTTAACTTTCTAACA
The DNA here is from genome assembly GCF_977971745.1 of Zootermopsis nevadensis. Taxonomy (NCBI): domain Eukaryota; kingdom Metazoa; phylum Arthropoda; class Insecta; order Blattodea; family Termopsidae; genus Zootermopsis; species Zootermopsis nevadensis. The sequence goes on along the minus strand of NW_028259151.1, from coordinate 2,022,481 downwards.
AGGTTTCAGCGTTCATAAAAAGGACGATAAAAGTGACACCGTAGAAATGTTTGTCAATATGAGTGATTACCTGGAAGAAAATTATACCGCATTTTAGAAATTAAACCTCATGATCTGATTCATTTCACTAAACCTGAGAACAATTCTGTTAAACATTATCCTCAATTAATTCTCCACCAACACTAACCGATGCGAAATCTATTTTCAGTCACAAAGGGTGAGAAAATAAGTCATATTTATATAAAATTTGAGGAATGTCTGATTGAATTTTCCTCAAGATCACGTTTGAAGCGCTATCTCTTATGTATAAAAAAGGAACACGTGGAACTCTCGCAACTATTCAGCGAGGTGTTACTTCTTTTTGGAACATAATATCTATGTGATAAAACATTTTCAGAATAGTCGCAATTAAATCGAAGTATCGTAAGCGCCTTAAACTTCAAAGCAACTTACATCAACGAGTGTCACATAGATACAAAGATACAGACCCATCCTCCCCTACTGTTGTTTTTACACACTATCAATTTCTGTGGTTAGTGTAGGCGAAGATATATTTTCTTAGAAAGCCATGGGGAAGATGAGGATCTTATTTCATGGAAAATAAATGTAGTGGAGCCAAGGGCAGAACGGGGCCTCGGGGCAGAACAGGGTATCGGCTTTATTTCGTCTGCAATGTGTTGCGATCTATCGGGACCGGGTGAAATAACATTAGCATACAGCACAGGGTCATGTCATGTCAGTCAGAGCCATATTATGGTCACAGTTTCTGAAATATTCACCCATAGGGGATTTTTCTCCTAAATTTTGGAAATTTTTCTCAACTTCCACTAAAGGTAAGACTTATTCATTGTTCATATTCACTTTGTTGAATGATGCATGTTACTAGGTGTTATCTTCAAAGTCTTAAACACAATATTTTTATTTATTTTCATGACGTCATTTTTGGTGGGACAATTCTAATTTGAAAGAGAATACTCGGGGCAGGAAGGGGTAGGGCAGAATGGGGTATCCAGTTTTGCCCCGAGTGAAACTAGAGAAGAGGATCAAGATGTCGAGTGCCAGTATTTTGGCGATGTCTATTTGCAGTCTATTGAAGGGTGGATCCAGTATTCGTCTTGTTTGAAATGGGCCCATAACTCAAGTGCAGGTGTTGGTAGACACGATGATGAAGAGCTGCACATGTTTGCCGTCTGTGTTAGGCCTAAGTAGATTTCAAATGTGTAAAGTTTCGATATTTTACATTGTATACTAAATCAATTTTAGATCCTACGTCATAATTATTAGATAATCTGTGTCTTCTAACAACTTTTCAAAACATATATCAACCATACTCTGTCTTGCCCCGGGTATGGGGCAAGTTACATTCTTGTAAAGAAATTAATATTTAAAAAACTGTAACTCTTATAACTAAACTAATAACTTATAAATTTCAAATAGACAATAAATCCACACAAGCTTCCCCCATGTGTTTGTCTTTGTTATTGTCCCTTCCACACGCCTCCAAAGATTAAGTTCCTCGTTCTGCCCTGGGCTCCCCTACATTTTCAGTTACAATAATACCAATAAATGTCCATTGTATCTCTGCCTCTGCCTCTGATGATGGATAATGATTAATGTAAAACAGTTCATGGTGCATGATTTTGCCTTTTTCTTTAATGGTGGCACCAGACGATAAGTTTTGGAGCCACTGCGTTAGTAGCCAGTGACGGAATTTTGCCAGAGTTACGAACTAAGAGGAATGCAGTAGAGCGTGAATGCTGACGAAGGCTGCAAAGGTAGTGCCGGGAAAGTGGAAAAAGAAAGGCACCGGTAATGAATTTGTGGGAAGGACCATAATGTTGACAGCGGACCATCTTTCCGACACCAAAATCGATACTCTCTTTCCCATATTAGGGGGAGAGAGTGTAGTTCTTGGCGGACGAGCGCCTGCCTACATTATCACGACTGAAGATTATTACAGTGGCCGTCCGAACTTTCCTTCCTGCAGCAGCACTGCTAATACTTAGCGGCAAGCTCTAAAGCTGCAAAGACTGCAAATATAAAGTACACAGTACAGTGTAACCACCTGTCATGTGGAAGATGGCAGTCTTCTGGGTTGTAGTGCCATGTAATCTGGTAGAAGTTTACCAACGTTTCAGAAATCCTTGCTGATGGAAGCAGAAAGGACCTCTGAAACGATAGTAAACTTCTACAGGGTGTTCAAAAAGTCACGCAACCTTATGGTTAAACTATTTATTTCACAGTAAGTACTGGAAGTGGCCGCCATTCTGTGATTCACACAAGTGGACACGGTTAATCATGTTCTTGAAGACCGATTGCAATGTTTGCCATGGGATTGCATCGACACAATTCTGAATGTTCGCTTGCAATTCCTGAATACTGTGCGGATGTGTTGAGTAGGCGACATCCTTCACGTACCCCCACAAGAAAAAGTCGGGGGTGTTAAATCCGGAGATCGCGCTGGCCACAACCCCCTTGATATCAGTCGGCCTGGAAAACACTTTTCCAGATAAGCCGTAGTGTTTCTGGCTGTATGGGCTGTGGCATTGTCCTGTTGAAACCACGTGATCTGCTTCTTCTCTGCCGATAACGTGTTGACAAATTCTTGCAACATCGTAACGTTCCGGTCACTGTTCACTGTGTGTGTTGAAGATGCGACTACGTGACATGGCACACCAGACACTAAGTTTCTGTGAGTGCAGAGGCGACTCATGCAGCTCATGTGGGTTTTTCGCGGCCCTTAGTCGAAAATTCTGGGCATTGACGTACCCATCGAGATGGAACCACGCCTCGTCAGACCAATACCAATCATCCAGTTCCTCCCCATGCGGCGTTTCAGATTCCATGAACCACTGACAATAAGCTTAACGAAGTTGTAGGTCTCCAGGCAGCAGTTGCTGGACGGCACGGATTTTGTAGGGGTACATTTTCAAGCACTTGCGCAACTCCCTGTGGGCACTGCCGACGGAGAGCCCGGACTGACTTGAAAGGCGTCGAATGGACTTCCGGGGACTCACAGCATATGCGGCTTGCACGTCGACCAACTTTTCCTCTGTTAAAACCTTCGGTCGACCGCTTCTCGATGCGTTCTAGACTTTCCCTGTCTCCTGAAACTTGTCGTGTAGCCGCATGATGGAGGATTTGTTTGGAGCAACTGTTCCGTACTTTTCTGAGAAGGCCTCCTGCGTCCTGGCATAACTGCCGGAGCGGATGTGCTGCGTGACAATAAATATGTTCTCTGCTGCAAGGTGTACCCCATGGCTACTCAGTGTTTTTCACCACCTGGACAAAAAAACAAAAAACAATTACATGTGTTGAATAACAACATGCGTTCCCCCCATAAGGTTGCGTGACTTTTTGAACACACTGTACCATACTATACAGCACTGCAACCCAGCAGACTGCCATGTTCGTAATCACCGCCATGAAAACCTCAAATCCTCTCATATGATACTGTATCGGAACCTCATCACAATCCATTCCTGTTTGACAAAGTAACCAGCAGGATATATTTAGAAATTGACCATAATTACATTAGTCTGTAATTCTGACCATAACTCAGTGGTCACAACTACCAGTCAGAATGATATAGTGGTGGAGTGTAGGTTATAAGTAAAGCTAATTAATGGATAGAGTTCGGATCAAGTTCTAGCAACTACCATAGGCCGAATACATAGTAACAAATTGGGAGTATCAGTGAAATGGTTTTTCCTCAGGCTTTCCTCACTTCATAACGTACAGTATAAACAGTTTTGTCTAGAGAATGTAAGTTTATTGATTATATAGCCAAATTCAGCAATAGGTACAGTGGTATCTTGCGTAATAAAGGTATTGTATTGTCATATCAATTTGAAAAGAAACATTAAGAATTATCCCATATCATGAGACATGACTGGACAAGCAGGTGAACCATTTCTTACTGATTTTATGAAGTGCAAAACTAAAGTTGCCCCCTGCAAAAACATCAAGCAACTAATCTTGCTAGGTACGCAGATTTTGGTAGGTCTGTTGTTGAGTTATTTTTCAGGAAATATATCTGTTTTGGAACAAACATAACTTTGGCCCATAGCAGATATGCAATGTTGATGAGACTAGACTCTCTGTGGTACACAGTCCTCATAAAGTCATTGCTACAAAAGAAAGTATACATGTGGGCAGTATAACATCTGGTGAGAGAGGTGTGAAAGCCACTATAATTATCTGTATCAATGTTTTTATAAATTCAGTTCCTCTTGTACTCATATTTTAAATAGTATTTTCAAAATTTACATGTTAAATAATGCCACCTCCAGGCATGCATGGAACTTCTCATCCAAGCAGTTGCTCAAATTCAGTGAAGTTTACTGAATCCCTAGATAATTTTATTCACCATGTTAATTCCACTGGAAATAAAATCCTCCTCCTCTTAGACAATCACAAAAGTCATGTGTGAGTTGCAGCAGTAACAAAATCAAATGATAATGACATAATTCTGTTGACATTTCTAGCACTAACAAACCACAAACTTCAGCCATTGGACAGATGTGACTTTAGACCCTTTAAAAATATTACAGTGCAGCATGAACTCAGTCGGTATAGTGACTGGCTACGGACTGGACGACTGTGGTTCGATCCCCGACGGGACAGAGGAAAATCTGTATTGAATCTCTGTATATTTCAGTATTTATAACAATGATTTACATGTTTTGTTTCAGTTTTGCTAATTATATCTTTGTCTTCTACTTATTTTTTCATATCCTTGACCACGTTCCCCTTTCCTTCACTCATCTGACTCATCGGTTTATCCGACCTGTGGTTCTCCCCATATAAGTCGGTTAAAAGAGGTTCCACTATATAAGGAAGTGATCTGTCCCTACTATTAATTCTCTAACACCTTTATGGCCATTACATATGGCTATACTTTTCCATTCACCATGGCATAATCTATTATGGATTTACTGCATCTTCCTTTCCAAATGAACTTTTATTAATCTTAATGTTAAGACAGTGTTGGTTATTCATAAATTATTAAATCTACATAAATCTCTTGTACATTTGCAATTTGGTTTACTGTACGTTTGCCACTTGGTAGTGTTTGTTATGGAACTATCTGACAGCTAATTTTGACACTAAAATCTCCTGCAAATACATTATCGTTTTTATTTGACGAATATAGACAGTCGTGTAGCTCTCTATATACTGTTCCTTATTTTTGCCATTTCATAAGAAAATAAACCCCATTTAATTGATAAAATGTTGTTTTAAATTTCAGTGTAATGTGAAACACCCTTTCCGTCGTGGCACTCTGGTACACTGAGGTTGCAACAACAAACACACCCTAACTGCTGCCCATTCTTCCTAACAACATAAGGAAATTCACATATATGATAAAAGAGACTTGCTGTTGTAACTGAATATGTGGTGAACAAATTATTACAAAGAAAATGAGGTTAGGGTAGGCAATATGTGAAAAATTACAAATGTTGACAGATTTTGTTGCCATTTAATTGAAATCAATGACCAAAGGAATAATAATAATAATAATAATAATAGTAATAAGAATAAAATACAAATGTGAACTTGAAACAACTTGAGACCAACCAAACAAGCTGACATAGCCTTGGAAGTTGATGGAAAGGCATTCATCAGGGAATTTACAGTATTTACAAGCTAGGTAGGGTTTAGACAACTACACCCATCATCCAAGTCATACCAAGCCAATTGCAATGTAACATGTGTTTATCTTGCTTCAAAGTCAAATCACAAAATCAGCTCTATATCCTAATCAGGCAAATAGGAAGCCATACAAGTGGTGATGGGGAAGGAAACTTAAAGATTGGGATATGCTAAGAAAGAAGGACATTATGGAATGAATGCTGAGGTACAGGTTGTGCTATAATGACAAAACCAATATGTGGCTCAGATCAAATAATAATGTCACTAATCCGTGCTTACAAAAGTCAGCTTTATTGAGTGTGATTTGTACTGCAGAACCTGCTTTTACATCTCTCACATTTCAGAACATATGAAGATGTAGTCTGCAATTCCCATAAGTCCTTGAGTTAATATCTTAGCTTCTGTGACCACTGTATTTCTGTATCTACAAGGAATTATTCCATTTTAGTTAAAATTCATCTTACATTATACATTGCAATTGCTATCCTCACCATAACTGTCGATGTATCTAAGCTAGTGGCATCAACATATACTGTTGTCCAGTTCTTCATTTGTTTAGCCTCTTGAGAATCTATTTTTACAAATTAAAGTTACCAGCCTCAAGTTAAATCCAAACCTGAAGGACTATTCTTTGTCTTCTACTCATTGATCTGTCTGACATGGGTGACTATCCTAGAAGCTAACGCCCCCACCTCTGTAATTCTTTGTGTCAATGTGGCATGTAATCATCCTCTTCCAATTTAAGTGATAGTCAATTGAGAAGATTATCTTGAATATAAAGTTTAAGTTTGTACTTATTTCCCTTAAAACTTTAACTGTCAGTTATTCAGATCTGCAATTTTTGTTTAGGATATCCAAATGTGACGCTGTTGAAGGGAGATAAGAATGTGTGGTGTGTAGCCCAAGAAGATGCTGCAACCTCAGCTTTGGCATGGACCTCAAAGAATAAAATATTAAACATGACAGGTAAGCACAACAAACTTTTTTTTCCTCTTTCTGTACCCAGTAAAATGATGGGTTAGAATAAAATTCTACTTATGAATTTTATGATATGATATGACATCCTTCTCGAAGGTATCACCACCTTGTCGAAGGCAATCTGCCGGGTGAGGAGGCTTGCGTGCTCAAATGACCCTTAGGGCTATGCCGGCCTGAGCTTCGGCTCATGGTAGGGTCACCCAAGCCGGACAGGTCTAAGGAGATGCGCTAGACTAAGAGTGATACCCTGGTCCTCCAGGTTGGGGGTTGGGTGTAGGGCTAACAACCTTTCACCTTTAAAAAAAAATATGTGTTACGAAAAAATCAACCAAGCCTCGGATCAGGACGGACTCTTTGGCACGACCACGGCAATTGAAAAAGGACATGAGATTTGGTACCTGGAACATTAGGAGCCTCTATAGGGCTGGGGCACTGAAATCAGTGTGTAGGGAATTAGGGAATTATAAGTTAGACTTAGTGGCAGTGCAGGAAGTGCGATGGGAGGGGGAGGGCACGATCCCAGTGGACAATTTTACATTTTTCTAGGGAAAGGGGAATGACAATCATCAGCTAGGGACGGGTTTTTTTGTTCATAGCAGAATTAGGGCAGCAGTTAAGAGAGTAGAATTTGTTAGTGACAGGTTGTCTTACGTAATTTTGGAAGGACGTTGGTGCGACATCATTGTCCTTAATGTTCATGCCCCAACTGAAGACAAAAGCGATGATATCAAGGATAGCTTTTATGAAGAATTGGAATCAGTATTTGATACATTTGGCAAGTATCACATGAAAATTCTGCTAGGAGATTTCAATGCAAAAATTGGGAGGGAGGATGTCTTCAAACCCACAATAGGCAGCGAGAGTCTCCATGCACTTAGTAATGATAACGGTGTTAGAGCAGTAACCTTCGCTACGTCAAAAGATTTAATTGTAAAAAGTACAAAATTTCCACACCGTGATGTTCATAAATACACTTGGACTTCTCCAGATGGCAGAACACACAATCAAATAGATCATGTTTTAGTAGATAAGAGAAGGCAGACAAATGTAATTGATGTGAGATCATTCAGAGGAGCAGATTGCGACACTGATCATTATCTGGTGGTAGCAAAAGTGAGGGAGCGGCTTTCAGTAAGTAGACGAACTAAACAAAATTTTGACACAGAAAGATTTGATTTGAAAAAATTAAGTGAGGGAGAGGCAAAGGAACAATATCAAGTTGAAATTTCGAATAGGTTTCAAATTTTAGAGACAAATGAGGATAATGAAAGTGTGGACATCAACAGGGAGTGGGAAAATGTCAGAAACTGCATCAAAATTTCAGCAAAAGAGAAACTAGGATACTACAGGAGAAAGCAAAATAAACCGTGGTTTGATGAAGAATGTTCAAAATTAATAGATCGAAGGAAGCAAACAAAATTTCAATGGTTGCAGAACCCAAACAAAACAAATGCGGATAATCTATGTAACGTGAGACGTGAGGCTAGTAGAACCTTTAGGACTAAGAAAAGGGAATACCTGAAGGGCAAAATTGCTGAACTTGAGACAAATAATAAGGAAAAAAACATCAGAGACCTGTACAGAGGCATTAATAACTTTAAGAAAGGATATCAACCCCAGACTAATTTGGTAAAGGATGATAGTGGCAAGTTGCTTGCAGATCCAATAAAAATTGTGAATAGGTGGAAAAATTTCTTTAGCGAGCTCTTAAATGTTCATAATACTGGTGATATTAGACAGATTAAAATGCATACAGCTGAACTGTTGGTGCCAGAACCTAGCTTAGATGAAGTGGAACTAGCCATTGGGAAGTTGAAAAGTTATAAATCTCCAGGAATTGATCAGATTCCGGCCGAATTAATTAAAGCAGGTGGCAAAGGGTTGCATATGAGGATCCATAAGCTTATTCAGTTAATTTGGGATAAGGAAGAGATGCCACATCAATGGAAGGAATCCATAATTATTCCTATTTATAAGAAGGGGGACAAGACTGAGTGTGGTAATTACCGAGGAATATCGCTGCTATCAACCTCATACAAAATTCTATCCAACATTCTTTTGGCAAGATTAACCCCATATGCGAATGAAACTATTGGGGATCATCAGTGTGGGTTCAGACGAAACAGATCAACGATTGATCAGATCTTTTGCATTCGTCAGATACTAGAGAAAAAATGGGAGTTCGGTGGGACTGTACATCAGTTATTTATAGATTTCAAAAAAGCCTATGACTCTGTGAAGAGAGAAGTGCTATATAATATTCTTATTGAATTTGGTATACCAAAGAAGCTAGTGGGTCTAATAAAAATGTGCTTAAATGAAACCTGCAGCAAAATTCGAGTAGGTAAATATGTATCTGAGACATTCCTCATCAAGAACGGTCTAAAACAAGGAGATGCTTTGTCTCCCTTGCTCTTTAACTTTGCGCTAGAATACGCCATCAGGAAGGTCCAAGGTAGGCAGGAGGGTTTGCAATTGAACGGGACACATCAGCTATTGGCATATGCTGATGATGTTAATTTATTGGGGGACGATATAAATACAATAAAGAGGAACGCAGAAGTTTTACTAGAGGCTGGTAGACAAGTGGGGCTGGAAGTAAATTCAGAAAAAACTAAGTACATGTTAGTATCTCGTCATCAGAAGACAGGCGGGCAAAATTATCTTAGGGTAGCTAATAAATCCTTTGAAAGGGTTACAAAGTTCAAATATTTGGGAACAACAATAACAAATCAAAATGATACTTGTGAGGAAGTTAGGAGGAGACTAAATTCCGGAAATGCTTGCTACTTCTCAGTCCAAAATATTTTGTCTTCCCGTCTGATTTCTAAGAACCTGAAAATTAAAGTATACAAAACAATAATCTTGCCTGTTGTTTTGTATGGGTGCGAAACATGGTCTCTCACTCAGAGGGAGGAACACAGATTGCAGGTGTTTGAGAATCGGGTGTTGAGGAGGATATTTGGGCCTAAGAGGGAAGACGATGGGGCGTGGAGAAAACTGCACAATGACGAGCTTAAAAATCTGTACTGCTCCCCCAGTATTGTGAGGGTGATTAAGTCGAGAAGAGTGAGATGGGCGGGACATGTAGCGCGCATGGATGGGACAAGAGGTGTGCACCGGGTACTGGTTGGGAAACCTGAAGGGAAGAGACCGCTGGGGAGACCTAGACGTAGATGGGAGGATAATCTCAGGCGGGATCTATCCGAGATAGGAGTTGAAGGAAACTGGATTTTGTTGGCCCAGGACAGGGTCCGGTGGAGGGCTTTGGTTAATTCGGTGATGAACCTTCGGGTTCGGTAAGCCATCTAGTTAGTTAGTTAGATATGAGTCATACTTGAAATGCATATAGAAAAGAATATCGATCTTCATATATGGTGTTCATAACTGTTGATTAAATTTAACAAAAAGTGGGATGTATCAACAGATTCTTTTAATGTCCCAATATGTAAGTACTTCAGTGTGTTTGTGATTCTTGATTTGTTGCATATAGACAGATGGGCTGAAAATGTGCCTAAATATGGTTAGACAAACTACACAATGAATTACAGACATATTGCATTATGCTGTACATCTTCTAAACAATGTATTTAATGGAAGATCACTGTAGGCTAAAATGGTCCTCCCTCATAGGAAGCACAAAGCAATGAATATTGTGGTATCGCTTTGATGATATTAAATATATAGAAGCCAAATATCTAGATTTGGAAATCATGTTTTGTTAATGGTACATTGTAAAAAAAATTTGTGAATGAAAGTGCTAGATTGGAGCAAAATAAAATGTGTTTAGGTCTCTCTTCTCCGAATATACATCACAAAAATTAAGTAACTCAAATGCTAGTTTAAATATGACAATATTTGACCATATTTTCATATACAGGTAGTCCTCGATTTACGCCGGGTATGCGTTCCTGGGCGAACCGGCGTAAATTGAAACTCTTTTATAATGTAAATCAATGGGAAGTCAATGACATGCGTTTCCAGCACCCAAACATTGACGAGTAATATAATGGCATTACATTTGAAGCTCTGAAATAACGTAAATAAAATAAAGGGAATTTAAAAAGAATGTTTTATACACTTACAATCGGCAATTCGTTGGTCCCCACAATTGACTGCGATTCTTTCATGTGATCGATGTGTACAGTCATCTCTGCTGTTATGCGATAGTTGCAGTCATGTAAGACGCCGACCTGTAGAAAATCGCGCAGTAAAAATAACCCCGGTACCTCCGCAGAGATTAAATTAGTCCTTTGAAAGTTTAACGCGCAAGAATGAAACTGCATAAGAGCAAACTCGCATATGCAAAAGTTTGCATTTCACGAACAGCTTTTATCGATTCATCGACCTCACTGGAGCAAATTCGCGTTAACGAAACATACGTAATTGCAGAGATGACTGAATTTATAATTTTTATTAAAAATCAGCGATGTAAGAATTACGATTTAGTATAAGAATCAATACGAGATACATTGTAAAACGTTATAAATAATGGTAAAATATTTTTTTTCACTTTTTGACTTGCTGGTTTCGAAATCGGCGTTATTCTGAATCGGCGCAAATCGAGGGCTACCTGTATCTTAGAATCAAATATTCTTTACTTAAAGGCTAAATTATACATAAATTATAGGTTTCATTACAGGATCAGTGATAAAATATGCTTCACTTTAAGTTGCATACATAAATGACATGCTAACACAAATAAATACTACTACTAATATTATTGATTAGTTACAGTTTTGCTGTAGACTTGTAAAAATGGGTCACCACCTGAATCATTAACTGATTCTTGAATTTTTCTCAGTGGTTCGTTATTGATGGTTGTTCTGATTTTAATTGCTGGCACTGTATAAAGTTGGCTTGTTGCCAATGTTCCAGAGGACCATACCTTTAGAACATTCCTCACTTTAATCCTGATGATAGAGTAGTATGATCTTCTACAATGTTGGTAACAGGCAAAACTGTGTATGCTGCCAGCAACCAAAGCAGAACCAACTTCCTGAAACATTGTTTGTCAAGATGGCATACATGCTGGTACAAAGGAGATAAAAAAATTAAGGGGAATATTTGAATATTTTTGTTATGTGATTAGAAAGATGATTGCTCCACTAGAGGTTTGCACCAAAGACAAGAACATGCAGTAGTAAATTTCTTGGTGTATGAAGGAATGAAAGGGGCAGAGATTAACTGACAATTGGCTGCCAAGTAGATCAAAACTGTTTCCTACAATGAAGTGTGTATGAGTGGATTTAAATGTTTAAAAACAGCTGAACCTGTGTTGTTGATGCAGAAAGGTAAGGATACCCTTCCACATTCAAAGGGAACAAAGGATGCAACATGCTGAAGCAGTAATTCTTGGAAACTGTAAGGTAACTACTATGGAAATTGCTGTAAACTGGTCATTAGTGTTTCTGGGTCAAATTTCTTGTGTAGCAGCCATCCTTATGCTGTACTCACTCAGCATAAATGGACTGCAACTATACCACACTTGCTGCATGACACTGTCTGAACATTATTTACAATATGACAAGGCCTCAGCAGTTATAAAAATTATAAAATGAAAATATTCCATTATTGCCCTTAATTTTTTGAATTACCTTGTATTTTAATGTGATGCTGATGCCATTAAGGTACAATGTGGTTTATGGAAGAAATTCAGTTACAGGGAACATCCAAACAGATAAGCAAAAACAGTTTTCTTCACCGATATAATGACGTGAACATTATCAGAGGTTCCTCATAGAATACTCTCTCCCATTTCTTCAAGGCATGGTTGGTTAACTCAAAGCATTTGGCTTGTTCACATACAGTTAATGCAATTTTGTATGTCTTTAATGAGCACTTTTATGATAAAATAATCTTGAATAATTTTCTTAGATATTTTGGCCAAGGATTTTATCCCAGTTTCAACCTTTTGATTACTTTGCATGGGGTATATGAAAGACAATATGTTCAAAAATCAACCCCCAAAATAGCTGAGAACTTAGTGAAGAAATCTAATCAATTTTCATCAGAACGGGCATTATAAACGGGGTGGTTGCCAATTTTCATTGTTGACTGCAAATGGTCTTGTATGTTGGTACCTCATATACTGAACATGTTTTTCATTGGCAGATCAGAATGACTATCCTAATTCTAATGTGTTAATTCACACTAAATTTTGTTTTTCAATTCATTGCATTCATAAAAAAATACACAGTTTTAACTGCAGTCCTACATTTTGTTTTGAATATGAGGGTAAGTTTAATTAACCTTCAGATTTACACAAAGGAAACCAGCTGCATGAAATAACTTTCAAGAGACTGAAAACTATGCTTTCATTGAAAAAATGCCATTTTTTAAAGTGAAAGTCACATATAGTGTCATGGAACTTCAATTATGTAACTGGAAAACATTTTAAACATAGCCAAATGGTGTCCTGCAACTTTATTACCACTGGGGACGCTGCCAAGGAGGTGCAATAGGTGCTGCTTAGTGACAACCTGAATTTTTATAATAATGAACAAGAAACGTCCCACTAACATCTGGAGATTAAACAAGCATTGGAAAAACAAACATTCTTGTGTGATTACAATTTAAGTGAAGAGAAGAAGGGAGAAATTGTAACTTAGCATAGGAAACAGTTGCAAAAGATGTTGAAGATATGAGTAGGTCATTCTTATTTATGGGAATGTGACATCATAGGCTGAATAAAACTAAAGGGAACTAATCAATTAAATGGCACACAAAGATTATGAACAAATACAGGAAAAATGTATAGTCTGTTTAGATAACAATTTTAATTACGTGCAAAATTCTTTAAGAATTTGTGGTTATTGTTCAATGGAAGATTTATTTAATAAATTCATGGAAGGTAATTCACATAGAATTTATTTAAAAATGTGATCCTTAATTGCTTATAATCTTTAGGAAAAGACAGCTGAGCACTGTTTATTGACATGTGACAGGAAAGTGTTATAATACAAAATTAAACTGTGTTCAGTCCCTACCTCAAAGAAAACACAACCTATTTCTATTACAATGATCAAATGATTAATGTTGTTGAAGGAAGCAATTTATGTTTGTTTTTAAAATACAAAGTACAAAATGTTTTAAAAGCACTCTGTGGGCACAATGTGGAATTCACTGATGTTAAAACAGATATTACACATAGTTACACATTCACCTAGTTTACAAAGGGTTAAAATATGTTATTCCCAAATCAATACTCTAAAACCACAGTACTAATCTTCATTTTTTATATATAAACAGTTCAATACAATTTTGTTCCTGCTAATGAATCTTTATTTGAGTTTTATACCTTGGTGTTAAACAATTCACCTGTACAGCAACATATTTGCACTGCCACAACAGAGCAACACTGGGCCTGATCTATCACACCTGCTGTGGCTGTCAAGCTTCTCTTTACGTGTTCTGATACTGGCTGTTCAATGTGCTTAAATTTTTTGATAATCTTGCTTATTTTTCTTCAAGCATCTTGCATTGTACTTAAGTTGATAATCCAAGCCCTTTTTGTATGACTTTATGAAATATGCGCACTTTTTGGACAACTGCAATGACTGCCTCTTCCATAAAACAATATATAGGTATCTCCAACAGTTGACTTAACAGTCACCATTCCAGAAGCACATTCAGTGGATTTCCTTGCTTTGCTCAATCTTTAATTTAAGATCAATTTTGATTTGTCAGATTGTTCTTTGGTATGGGTGTATAAGGTAAATTTTCAATTTAAATGTATCAGCACAGAAAAAGTAAGAAAAATTAAACTTATCATCAACATATAATAATGATGCTGCCAGTGGTGTCTGAAGTCCCTCAATTTCTAACCATGCTACATGCTCAAAACTATAACTTCTTAAATTACAAGCAATAACAGTAATGAAACAAACAAGCATTTGTGCAATTCATAAGTTGAAAAGAAAAATAATTATTATAATTAAAGTTATGTGGTAAAGAATTACAATTTTTTTGCCTTCAGTAGGACCCAAACAGTGGGGCAAATTCCATCATAATTCATAATGGTCTCCAGTGTTTTCCAAGATAGGGATCTGAGTTGTATTATGATTGCAGATATTCCCAGATGAGCTGGAACAGGCCCCATACATTTTCTAAATAAATGCTGATCCAAACGGGAAGGATGCACAGAAGTACACAGACAAAATTATGTGAATGAACAATACCATAAGTGTAAAACAAAATGAGTTTTTTTTCATATCATGCTTCTGCTAAATGCCAAGGAACTGTGACATGGTGAACAACTCACCTGTTCTGTACTTTATGTAGGTATTAATTCCTGCTGTAAATTTTTAATATTATTTTATCTTTTCAGTTTCATATTTTGCTGGAGAAACGAGTGACCTAGATTGTAACTTCATGAAGCCGGAGACTTGCAAAAGATGGGCTGGTTGGTCTCTGTCATCAAGTTTGGAACACCCTGTTCCTCCTCTGTTTGACTATCGTTGGAATGGTAAGAAGTATGAACTTAGGCAAATGTACACCTAATTACACAAGAAATGGGACCCTCAAAATCTTGAATATTTCTGGGCTTAGTTTAGCTGCATAATCTGCTCTGAATTTCTGTTTAATGAAGAGCTCAGTGTCTGCACCCAAGAAGAACTCACTGTGAATATAAAATGATCTTATGAGTATTTACAGGACATATTTTAGCCCAGGAACCAATTTTATTGATTTAGCTTCTTCATGTGCCTCTCCACTCACTCATGACAAATGCTAGTACAGTACATTAAATTAGGCCGCAACTGCTAAAAAATCCTTTCAGATTCATTATTTTGTATTCATTCAAATATTCAACACTGTATGATCTCAGCTGTTGAGACAAATTACCATTAACCTAAATATAAAGGTCATTCTATATGATGAATTTGCAATGCTGCAAAACTGCAGTCGTTTTTCCATTCTGTTTCTTTATCTGGATCATTTCCGTTTCAGTCTGTTGCGGTTATATGGGCAATTGTTCTTCTTTGGTAAAGCCGTTTTATACCGTCATCATTTAATAGCCTGACTCTGCAGTGTTCTTCCAAATTATCAGTTTCTTGTTTGTTCTTATTTTTGTTGCGAGTGTTTAACCATCATGGAGGGAATAATATTTTGTGCATACTAAATAATGTTCTGTATTAATTGCAGCACCTCTGTAAACTCTTACGTCATTTATTAACTTTCTTCATTTTTTTCATTTGCTATGAAATAATCAGTTATTGATTGGAGTCCTCTGGCCGACCAGGTAAAATTTATTTGTGTTAAAAAAACTATTCTTTATTTTTAAGTTATTATTTATGCAAAAGTTAATCAGTTTTTTACCATTATTATTAATTGTGCATTCTCCGGTAGTTCCAGCTCCATTCGTATTGCTTCCGATGCTTGCATTCATATCTCCAGTCAACATCATATAATCATTTCTGTTTACCTTTTCTGTTACTTTTTGCAATTCTTCATAAAAAGCATTGCTTAATTCATTTTTACCTTTCTGGTGCATAGAGGAGTCACACTGGCCTCGCGGTATGAGGCGTGGGCCTTGTGCCGCTTGGTCACTGGGACCGTGGGTTCGAATCCCATTCAAGCCATGGATGTTTGTCCGCGTTCTTCTGTGTTGTGCTGTACAGTGTACAGGTAGAGGCCTTGCGACGGGCCGATCCCTCGTCGAAAGAGTCCTACCAAATTTCTATAGATCAAACTAACAAACTAACTAGATGGCTTACCGAACCCGAAGATTCATCACCGAATTAACCAGAGCCGTCCACCGGACCCTGTCCTGGGCCAACAAAATCCAGTCTCCTTCAACTCCTATCTCCCATAGATCCCGCCTGAAATTATCCTCCCATCTACCCAGCGGTCTCTTCCCCTCAGGCTTCCCAACAAATACCCGGTGCACACCTCTTGTCCCATCCATGCGCGCAACATGCCCCACCCATCTCATTTTTCTCGACTTAATCACCGTGACAATATTGGGGGAGGAGTACAGATTTTTAAGCTAATCATTATGCAGTTTTCTCCATGCCCCATCGTCTTCTCTCCTAGGCCCAAATATCCTCCTCAACACCCTATTCTCAAACACCTGCAATCTGTGTTCCTCTCTCTGAGTGATAGACCATGTTTCGCACCCATACAAAACAACAGGCAAGATTATTGTTTTGTATACTTTAATTTTCAGGTTCTTAGAAATCAGACTGGAAGACAAAATATTTTGAACTGAGAAGTAGCAAACATTTCCGGAATTTAGTCTCCTCCTAACTTACTCATGATTATCATTTTGATTTGTTATTGTTGTTCCCAAATATTTGAACTTTTTAACACTTTCAAAGGATTTATTAGCCACCGTAAGATAATTCTGCCCGCCTGTCTGCTGACGACGAGATACTAACATGTACTTAGTTTTTCTGAATTTACTTCTAGCCCCACCTGTCTACCAGCCTCTAGTAAAACTTCTGTGTTCCTCTTTATTGTATATATCGTCCCCCAATAAATTAACATCATTAGCATATGCCAATAGCTGATGTGTCCCATTCAATTGCAAACCCTCCTGCCTATCTTGGACTTTCATGATGGCATATTCTAGCGCAAATTTAAAGAGCAAGGGAGACAAAGTATCTCCTTGTTTTAGACCGTTCTTGATGAGGAATGTCTCAGATACATATTTACCTACACGAATTTTGCTACAGGTTTCATTTAAACACATTTTTATTAGACCCACTAGCTTCTTTGGTATACCAAATTCAATAAGAATATTATATAGCACTTTTCTCTTCACACAGTCATAGGTTTTTTGAAATCTATAAATAATTGATGTACGGTCCCACTGAACTCTCTATGTCTCTAGTATCTGACGAATGCAAAAGATCTGATCAATCGTTGATCTGTTTCGTCTGAACCCACACTGATGATCTCCAATAATTTCATTTGCATATGAGTTAATCTTGCCAAAAGAATGTTTGGTAGAATTTTGTATGAGGTTGATAGCAGAGAAATTCCTTTGTAATTATCACACCTTTTTATGAATAGGAATAATTATGGATTCCTTCCATTGTTGTGGCATCTCTTCCTTATCCCAAATTAACAGTATAAACTTATGGATCTTCATATGCAACCTTTTTCCACCTGCTTTAATTAATTCTGCTGTAATTTGGTCGATACCTGGAGATTTATAACTTTCAACCTCCCAATGGCTAGTTCAGCTTCATCTACACTAGGTTCTGGCACTAACAGTTCAGCTGCATGTATCTTAATGCGTCTAACATCATCAGTCTGATGAACATTTAAGAGCTGGCTACAGAAATTTTTCCACCTATTCAAAATTTTTATTGGATCTTGATCCAAATTGCCATTATCATCCTTTACCAAATTAGTTTGAGGTTGATATCCTTTCTTAAAATTATTAATGCCTCTGTACAGGTCTCTGATATTTTTTCCCTTATTATTTGCCTCAAGTTCAATACTTTTGTTCTTCAGGTTCTAAAGGTTTTACTAGCTTCACATCTCATGTTACATAGATTATCCATATTTGTTTTATTTGGGTCCTGCAACCATTGAAATTTTGGTTGTTTCCTTTGATCTATTAATTTTGAACCTTCTTCATCAAACCTTGTTTTCTTTTTCTTTCTCCTCTAGTATCCTACTTTAACTTTGGCTGAAATTTTGATAAAGTTTCTGACATTTTCCCACTCCCTGTTGATATCCACACTTTTATTAACTCTATCTGTCTCTAAAATTTGAAACCTATCCGAAATTTCAACTTGATATTGTTTCTTTACCTCTCCCTCACTTAATTTTTTCACATCAAATCTTTCTGTATCGATATTTTGCTTAGTTCATCTACTTACTGAAAGCCACTCCCTCACTGTTGCTACCATCAGATAATGATCAGTGTCACAATTTGCTCCTCTGAATGACCTCACATCAGTTACATTTGTCTGCCTTCCATTATCTACTAGAACATGATCTGTTTGATTGTGTGTGCTCCCATCTGGAGCAGTCCAAGTGTATTTATGAATATCACGGTGTGGACATTTTTTAATTTTTACAATTAAATCTTTTGACGTATTGAAGTTTATCGCTCTAACACCATTATCATTACTAAGTGCATGGAGACTCTCCCTGCCTATTATGGGTTTGAAGATATCCTCCCTCCCAATTTTTGCATTAAAATCTCCTAGCAGAATTTTCATGTGATACTTGCCAAATGTATCAAATACTGATTCCAATTCTTCATAAAAGCTATCCTTAATATCATAAATTTTATCCTCTGTTGGGGC
The DNA here is from genome assembly GCF_977971745.1 of Zootermopsis nevadensis. NCBI lineage: Eukaryota > Metazoa > Arthropoda > Insecta > Blattodea > Termopsidae > Zootermopsis > Zootermopsis nevadensis. Next base: position 2,003,582 of record NW_028259151.1, on the reverse strand, counting down.
ATGTGCGTTAAGGACAATAATTCTGCACCAACGTCCGACCAGAATTATGTAAGAAAACCTGTCACTATCAAATTCTACTCTCTTAACTATTGCCCTAATTCTGCTATGAACGATATGCCTGTCCCTAACTGATGATTGTCATCCCCCTTTCCATAGAAAAATGTGAAATTGTCCACTGGGATCGTGCCCTCCCACTCCCATCGCTCTTCCTGCACTGCCACTAAGTCTAACTTATAATTCTCTAATTCCCTACTCACTGATTTCAGTGCCCCAACCTTATAGAGACTCCTAATGTTCCAAGTTCCAAATCTCATAACTTTTTTCATTTGCTATGGTCGTGCCAAAGAGTCCGTCCTGGTTCGAGGCTTAGTTAATTTGTTCGCAACAATGCTTTTTTCACGGTGAAAGGTTGTTAGCCTTACACCCAACCCCCAACCTGGAAGACCAGGGTATCACTCTTAGTCTGGCGCATTGCCTTAGACCTGTCCGGCTTGGGTGACCCTACCATGAGCCGAAGCTCTGGCTGGGATAGCCCTAAGGGTCATTTGAGCACGCAAACCTCACCTGGCAAAATTTATTTGCCTTCGACAATGTGGTGATAACTTCCGGAGGTCTATAGATCAAAGACAACGAAAAAGTTGGGACCCACAGTTCTCAGGCACTTGAAGAACAGGTCATCAAATATCAAGTATCTGGTGCATAGAGTCCAATTATAGTTATGTAACCTCTATTATATTTTAATCTCATTTCTATAATCCTATTATTCCAGAATTTATAGTTATCTACTCTGTTTGAAATTGTTTTGAGTATCCAAATCATTACACCAGACTGAGCTGTAAATTTCTTTCTACTCCATTATAAAGAACTGTATAATTTTGTGTACATTCTGTTCCTTTCAATTTTTCTTAGTTTCTGTTATTACAGCTACTGAGTTGCCACTTTTATTTAAAACTTCGTCTAATTCTTCTTCTTATGCCCCAGACCTCACATTCCAAGTTGCGTATTTTAATCTAGATCCTTTCTTCATATTCAGTCATCTTAACAATTTCCATCCATTTAATTTCATTGAGGCTTGAAAGCACACTTGATTCCTCATAACAGGTTACTGGCCTGTTGGTGAGCAGTCTGGTAATAGGGCTGCCATCTTTAAGCCTGCAGACAGGCTTGTGCACAGGCATTTCCTCCAATGCTGAAGTTATAGTTATACCGCCATGATTTGGTCGTCAGAGCCTCGTTAGTAGAATCAGGGTTCACCACGGGAAGGTGAGGATGGCAGTTGGGTAGGAGAGATTGTGAAATGCACATCACTGCCCCCTGAACCCTGTTGCTGATTATAATTATAACAATTACACTGAACCATTGGGTTTCTCACATTGCAATAGGAATTTCACTGCTATTACAATTCATAAGGATCCTCTCTTTATTGAACTTTTGTCACCTGAAATAGAAACAGTGAATAATTGTTTTCTATTAGTTAATCTTTACGGATTGTTGGTCTCTAAATCACACTTGTTCCCTTGCCCATTCCTTCACTTACATATGCAATTCTGCAGCCCAGTATCCACTACTATTATGACTAGACTATTGCTTGTTTATATTAAAGAAATCTGTCCAGATGCCCTTGCTGGTTGTGGCAGATCATAGTTATAAAAACACAATGATCAGTCTAGAAGCCATAAGAAACTACTTGATATCCCTTAATTTCTTACCACTGCTCTGGGTGATAGAAAGTTTTGCTGAAAATTTCAAATCCTAATGTGCACCATGAAGTACTGTAGCACAGCATTGACTAGAGGCCACAGGAACAAGAGGGGGTAGTAGCTTGTGGACATGTGTGTTGTGATGCCTGCCAAATCTTCCACGGTTAATACTCACAATAATATGAAAAATAAAATTTACCATCTCATTCTCTTATTTACTCACATTTGACACCAGTATTTGTTTAGAACTTAGATTATCATGTTTTTACTAATTAAACATATAGGTTATTTCAATTTGTGAAGCATATTTTTTAAAGTTATGTTTTGATGCCCTATATTGAAATTTTTATATTTTCAGTTTGAATTCTAATAGTTAAAAAGTTTATAAAAAAATTCAAATATATTGCTCAGTCTACAGAATTAAAGCTACCGTAGTACTCTGCATAGTATCACTCTGTGAAGACTTCCTGGTAGCCTTGAATATAAAGCTTCATACAATAGCATCACCACAAATCAAGGCATATGTTGAGCTCACTGTACGGACACAGAACATTAATTTCTAAAGATATTTTATTTCCTTACAGACTTACCCGTTATTCAAACCAGTGGGGAGTATGAGTTTTTTCATAACAACAATGTTCGCCTTCCAAAGGAGAAATCAAATTGGGAAGTGACAGTGTCGGTGAGTGCTGAACATGATGCATACATTACGCTATGCAAGGGTGCAGATCCATTCAGTTCATCATGTTACTGGATTGTACTTGGAGGATGGTACAACATTAAAGTCAGAAGTGCAATCAGACGATGTCCTCAAGGTGTCAATAAGGGAGGTTTTCCAGAAGACCCATGCTATACCCCAGTATACACAAACTATGTAAGTATAAATATAAGAGGAATGTTGACATTTTTGACTTGCTATATGAAAATATTCTTATTTCCAGAAGACTACAGCCAATATGCACTTTTCCAATTTTTTTAAAATCCGAATGTGTGTAACAGTAGTTGACATAGACCATTTAGAGTGAAGCAATTTTCAGTGCACTGACATTTCTAAGAAATGGGTGGCATCTGAATTCAAATTATAAATATAATCAGCAAAATTAATAATTTCATACATCATGATGTAAACCTAAGACATAGCTAACAAGTTTATAAGAAATTTCTTGGAGAAGAGCCCTTCTTGAGAAGCTAATAGTATCCTCAGATAATAAAGAAATACTCTGACTGCTATTGAACCTGGAGATTTATTACCATGTTTACCATAGTCCATGTCCTGATCCAGATGAATCCAGTCCACAAATTTAACCATGTTAGAAAAAGATTCATTTTAATATTATATTAACATTTACACCTAGGTATTCTTATGGTCTATTCCATCATTATTTACAACTTAAATGCTGTATGAATTTCTCATCATCCCTGTGTATGCAGCATGGTAGCAAGCATTCCCCAAACTTAGTTTGCTCATGATTACTATTTAAATGTAAATTTGATTTATTACTATCATTCACAAATATTTTAGCTTCACCACATTTTCAAAGCATTTATTAGCTATGTTAATATAATATTCTGTCCTGCAGTCTGGTGATGAGAAATGAACATAAATTTAGTTTCCTCTGCATTTACATCTAGTCTAACCTTCTTTGTAGCATGAAATAGATCTATTTTTCATCATGGCAATCCTCAAGTCATTAGTAACACTATGACAGTGGAAATGGAGCTGTGCTATGTTGTGGTGTTAAGAAAGAAAACAATTGCTCAAGCAGCCACCTTTCATGTGGGGAATAGTGTAGTGTTTTATCATGAAGAAGCATTGCACAGAAAATTTGAAACTCATAGTGATAGATATTATTCATCTGTCTCTTAATGTTAGTAAGAGGGACAGGCCTAGTGCAAACGGTGTTATTAATAACTACTTTGACATTTAAAATCAAATGTTAATGGCCTTTGGATTGAATCTTCTGAAATTTATGACAGTGTATGCTCTTAAAATTTTAACATTATTTACCTAACTAAAATTTGTTCATTGAATTATTTATTAATAAGAATTTATTTTCTGAACCACATAATGAATATCATGCCAAATTAATTATATTTTATGATACTGTTATGGATGTGAAATGTTGATCTGACCAGGGATTTTTTGAAAAATCTGTATGGATTGAAATCTCTATTAGTGATGACATCACTTTACTTATTGGTAAATACTTTTTTACCCAACATTAAGGTGGACACTTTAAACAATAAAATTACTTTAGTTTTTAATAAAACATGTTTGTTATCCTTAACTTGTATGTCCTTTTGCTTGGGCACTTCATTGTTCCTAGTTTTAATTGGTATAGTGGGATACCATCTATTAATTTTTGTTATTACACCAAACAAAAAACAGAGGTGATCTGCTCCTCCATTTGTTTTCCTGATATAAGTCAATACAGTTATTTTGAAGGTGGCATCAACTTACTTGAGTTTTTTTTTCAAACATTGCAGATTTTACTATTTATTCTGCTAAATATTGTATTGTTCAGCCAACTCATTATCATCCTCCACTTACTGTTGGTTGTTTAATGTTCAAGATAAACTATGCATAAATATTTATTTTAAAATATATTGAACTGGTAACTATTTATTGTTAAATAATGCCTTGACTAATTATGACTGGGCTAAATCTTCGGTTGATGCTGCCGCTGATAGCCTTATTGATGCTGTAAGCAAAGTCAAGAATTCTGCAGTTTGTTTTGGGATAAAAAGTAAAAATAAGAATTCCTTTCAGTCTTCTGGTAAAAAATGTATTTTAAGAAGAAAAATTATTTTCTTAGATTAGGTTAGGTTAGTGACGCATATGTGCAGACGAAGTTTTGCGGATATGCAGTAGTCTTTGTGCAATTGAAAGCTTTTTAAAGGGTAGATTTGCGTTAATTTGATCACATTCAACTGTTTGAACACTTTTATTCCTGTTTAAATCATGTGGCTTACTCATCGCCCTAATGATGGAGGCAGGAACTTTATTGTAAATAACCAAGAACACTTTCAAACTAATTCTGCTATACACCGTGTCAACACAAGGAATAAAAATCATCTTCATAGACCAATTGCCAACCTCTCATGTTTTCAGAAGAGTGCATATAATGCAGGGATCAACATTTTCAACAGTCTACCATCAAATCTCACAAGTCTTGTAAATAAAAAGGCACAATTTAAACCAGCATTGAAAAGATACTTAATTACACACTCCTTTTATTCTGTCGATGAATTTCTAATGTTTACAAGTAAGTCGTAATTGATCTATTGTATATAATGGGTGGATTTATTTGTAACTTACCTCTACTTCATGTGAACCCTTTGTTTGTATTTTTGTGACATTTATATAATAGTATGACTTGTATTTGTATAACATATATTGTATTATTATGACTTATTCTACATCCTATTGTCATCTGACTAACTTATGGATCCATGGAATGTAATAAAGATGTATGTATGTATGTATGTAGGAAAGACCTCTGAAACATCGATAAACTTCTACCAGATTGAATGGTGCAACAATCTAGAAGACAACTATCTTAAGATTTAAGAATTCTAAAGTTGAGCATTTTTCCAATAAGTTCTTTTTCTACCATAAACTTGTGAAAGCAACAGTTAAGTCCTACCTTATAAAACCAATGATATATTTATCTAAACATCTTTAATATGTCTGTAGCAATCACTGGAAAATGGATTTTTCCTTTGAAGATTGCTGTCTTCTGGGTGTTGTGCATTGTAGTCTGGTAGATGTTGACCAACGTTTCAGAGGTCATGCTGCCTCCGTCATCAGGGAAATGTTGATGGAGGCAGCATGACCTCTAAGACGTTGATGGACATCTACCAGACTACATGGCGCAACAACCCAGAAGACAGCAATCTTCAGACTCACTGCTGTGAAAACCCCAAATCTTATGATTTTTCCTTTGGCAATGATTTCGTGGATTTAATATCTGTAGCTTCCATTTCAGACTCTGATGTTCATAATTCTATAAACCATTTTCAGCAATCAAAGTTTATTGTACTTCATGGTATACTGAGTTTTGTGATTGTTTGTTACTGTGTTTAAGTTTATTTTAAATCTTAGCTTGTCAGAGAAAAAATTCCATACTCTTTGGAAGCAGCTCTTGTTCCTCTTTTTAAATAGGGCAACTGTGCATTGGTTAGTAATTACAGATCTATTTATGTTGTTAACAATTTTTTAAAATAATTTTATTTGTATTTATTCATGTTTATAATTATTTTAAGTATAATACATACATGCATACACATACACACACACATACACACATACTACCTGTATATACAATACTGTATATATAGGTAGTAATTAACTTAGTCGTCACAGTTAAAAACTGTTTACTAGAGAATTATAGGGAGGAAAAGAAATTTAACTGTCAAGGGAACATAAATAATAATGAATGCTTTATTATTTTATATGCCTTATTTCTTTATCACATGTGAAGTTTATGTGATTTAATTCTTTTGTTATTGTTTAAGTGTTGCCAGAGTACATAATCTGTAATGGCTCAATGTCAGGAAGGGGGATCAGAATAGAACATCATTGATAAATGATGAATGTGTTACTTCACATGCACTGTCTACTTTATTTATTCGCATATATAAACTGATATTAATCCATTCATCAGGCCAGTGTGGTAACTTCTGATACATGGATTCATATGACAATAACTTCCACTGCCACAAAGGAATATCAGGAACTGAAAGTGAAGTTTGCTGGTGAGGATCAACCATTTCTTCAGTATAAGGACTATAATCCTCTGTATCCAGAGTTTCTGAATGTTCGGAGTGGAGAAGGTGTCCATGCTTACTTTCGCATCCAGAACTGTGAGTATATAAATGAGTGTTATGAAGATATCACCATTTGAGTGAATTTTTAATACCATTCTTTCTTTAGAAGAATTTGCTTTGTCCTCTTTGTCTCATATTGTTTGTATTAAAATTACTCATAAAAGTCTGACAAACATTATATTATCTTGGTCTGTGTCATTGACTGATTGAATGACTAATTCCCAGTACATGGTACTTTTCCCAATTTTAAGCTTCAAAAGCTGTCTTAAAAAAATTAGCCCACCATTGGGTTGTATTCTGAAAAGTTGGAATGTAATCCAGCTCATAAAAGCCTGAACCAAATCTCTAAAATTAATTCAATTCCAGTCCTTTCCACAGTGAGTAAGGTAAAGTGGCCTGAGTGTGCAGCTGACAACTCACTCAATTAAGTGTTGAAAATGGTGCTTAACTAAAGACAATCACTACTTCATCTGAACTATCTTCACACCTGTAAGTAGCCTCTCTTAACAACTAACAGCTAAGATATGTAAGTGGGAATTACCTTCTTAATTTCAGGTCTCAGCTGTAACTTCCATATAAACACTGTGCACAAAGCTGTAAAGTTTTTCAATAACTTAGTTTTAAAGGGCAGAGTTAAGCTGAAATCACTTTGATGAATGGTACAGAACTGCTTTGATATAAATTTGTATTTATTTGTAGTTTTATTGTAACATTATTTTCATGTTGCAGTTCAAAACTCACATATTTGTTTACTTCATTCATGGATTCCACACAATTAAATATTTTTGTTAGTAATTTTCTTGTACAATATTGGTGTTGCCGAAGCAACAAATTCTAGAAGGGTTCAATTTACTGCATGTTATTATGTGCCTGCTCAAATTTTATGGTTCATTTCACTGTACCTTTATTATTGGTGTGGTATACTGTTATGGTTAGATGTGTGCTGCGTATTTGTTTTAGTTTTCTCATTTACATAATAACATTTATTACCATTAAATAAATAGCAGGTATGAGGAGTGTATCTAGACCAGGATTCAGGATACAAACTTATAGATTAGGTTCCAACTGTTATCTAGACCACTGATGTCCACTACAACAAGAAAACTGCTTATTGTGACACTGCTTGGCATAACAGAGGGAATGTCCCAACATTTTGGCCCTAGGTCCCTGAAAAGAAAGAAATTGGATATTGCAAGTAACAGTCATTGCAATATCACAGTTGTGTGATGGAAAGACAAGAGAGGCAGGTATAACTGTATCTGAGAGGAATTTTTGGTATGAATAAAGCTCTGAAGCTCCAAGTAATGTGAACTATAACACACATTTTGATATAAGGTCTGGCATAAATCAAAAAACTTCAAGTGAACAGAAAACTGTTGTTAAGTTGTCATAAGTTATTTTATAATATAGAAGTCATATGAAGAAAAATGACCCACTTTCAATTTAGGAAACAACATGTTCATGACCAATTCCTTGCAGCGGAAGACAAATTGACAAGATAAATTGACTACAATGAAATAGACCAAGCCAAGCTTTATTCCAGTTGACCTGTGTGGCGATAACCACACAGAACACTAAGGAATGAGTGTGTTCTGTTGTGAGGCCATGGTGTTGTGTGTGCATTTTTGTGTATTGGAAACTAAAAGGCAAAGCTGACCCAAAAGTGGTGAAAATAAGGGAGAAAAGTTGGTTGAACTCATGTTTGTGTGCAGGTATGGCAGGAATTCTACAATTCTCTTTGTCAGAGGGAAAAGAAATGTTTTAAAAATGCATTTACATTTCAAGGTAAATACATAAAAATATAATAATATTTTTTGAATATGAATTTCATTTTATGAGAAAATATAAATATGTGCAATATTCATTTCAATTAGAAATAACCTTACTGAGCAACAGCTTGAGGAAGGGTTCCAAGTGACAGAGTAAACTTTTATGTACGAGTATAATGTGTGTTTTATTTCATTGCTGTGTGTGTGGGTTCTTAATAAAAATACATTGTTTATCAAAACACATGCAAATTGTAGCTTAACTGTGGAATTTAAATTGGCCAACAGGGGATATGGGGATTTAAAGGCATGTTACTTTAAAGGTTAATATGACTTTTAGGACAGAAAATCTGGGAATTACAATGACACTGGATACGAGGTGCGATCGGAAAGTTTCAAGACTGCGCCTATAAAAACCCGTACACTTATTTCAGGTATTAAATTCATCCATCACCCTCGAAATAGTTCCGCTGGGAGTGAACACAACGATTCCAGCGCCGCTGCCAAGCCTGGAAGCATCCCTGGAAATCTTTCTTTGTCAGCCTGTCAAGCACCAATCTGCGATTCTGCCTGAATCTCTTCTGTCGTCTCAAATCTCCTTCCCTTTATCTGAATTTTCATCTTTGGGAAGAGGAAGAAGTCACACGGAGCTAAATCCGGCGAATAAGGAGGGTGCGGGATGACGGCCATGGTGTTTGAGGCCAAAAACTGCCGAACTGCTTCTGGTCCTCAGACAGGAGCCTTGGCACAAACTTGGCTGCGATGCGTCGCATGTGGAGTTCTTCCTTTAGAATCAGCTGACAGGTCCCATAGCCTATCCCAACAATGTCGCACAAGTCGTTGATGGTACGACGTCGATCTTCGTGAATGGCCTGCCGAATCTTGGTAACATTTTCGGGCGTTGTGCTCGGAGATGGTCGTCCAGAACGCTCGTCATCATCGACAGAGGTTCGGCCATTTTTAAAACGTGAATGCCACACAAAAGTTTGTGCACGACCCATTGCGGACTCCCCAAATGCTTGCTTTAGCATTTCATAGGTTTCCGTAGCCGTTTTGGCGAGTCTTTGGCAAAATTTGATGCACACTCTTTGTTCATGAAAATCCGCCATTCCGAAATCGCAGGAGGGTCGGTGTAATGCACTACCAAAACGCCCGTAACTAAGAAACAAATGCTAATTCGATGATGCCGGCTGGCACACTGATTCACTATGAATGTAGGCCGCACCCCCTAGCGGCAGAAGCTCGTACTACATCCGGTTCGCCCTCTATTGACACAGTCTTGAAACTTTCCGATCGCAGCTCGTATGTGATTAGTGTCATAATCTTCACCAATATACTTAATGTCTAAAATATGCTGAAGTCCTTGTAACTCTGCTCTACTATATGTCTGCAGTGTTAGGTTGTAACACAAGCTGCCATGTAGTGACCTACATATGGTTAGGCCATAACTGTCTCATTCTCAGCTGTCTTCTGCCCAGGAAGCTACCTGTTTGTGTGTGCTCCCTGTAATGTGCAATTCAGTATCCAACTTATCTTATTAAATTGTTTATGGTATACTGGCAGATATTAGCTGTTTTGCCTGCCACACAACATCAGTGATGAATGTTGACCCTGTTACTTTAACCCAAGATTTAGTCTATTTATGCACATCTTGCATGTTTTATAACTGTTAATCATGCCATGAATGTGTGCCTTAGCCTTAGGAACAGGCTGCTGCAGCCATTGCCATCATAATCCCACCATCTTTGTACAGGTTGCATTCAAACTCTGTGATGCCTCCCTAAATTCTGACTGCTATTGTTAATACTCCTCTTATACATTTGATTAGTTGATACAGCTCTCTTACAGTGTAAAAGTAATCCTGTTGTCTATGACCTTTAAAGTGTCCAGTGGTATGTGTGTGTATATAAGCTAAAGTAAAGCTGTCCCACTACACGCCATGTAGGCGCTTGGGGGGAGAGGAGGTATAGCTCCTGCTTGTTGTTGACCTCAGCACTAGATGGGAATGAGTGGTCAGCATCATTGCCTGGCCACGCTTTACATAATACATAAGTTTGTATGTGATGTAGGTATACATGGCAGTGTGTCTGTTTAAAACCTAGTGAAGAGAACATTGTAGAAAAATTTGTATGGACAGAACTCACACATAAAAAATATTGCGAAGATATGACTCATAGTAGTATTGCACAATACCAATAAAAAAATAACAAACACAGGCCAGACTGTACAGAAGTATAATCATGGGATTTGAATTAAAACAGCTTTGCCTTGGCTGGTTGAGAAGACAGGCCACTCATAAAGGCCCACGCCAGCGAGAAGAAAATTTTGTTGAAACCTTACGCGAAGCGTCACTGAGGTGATTCTTACAGAAATGTAGTCACCTACGTCAGAAGGTTAGGAATCCTCCCTTTGGTGTATCTTTCAACCATAACCTGATGATTACAGAACAAGTTACGGCACTCCTCCGCCCACAACTTACGAATACCGGTTCTCACATAGTTGTCGGGGAGCAGTTCACCACTGATGGAGTTGGGGAGATCTAACACAAAAGGGAAGCGTAACCTTAATGGGAGTGGTACAGATTGTATCGTTCTTAGCCGTATTAAATACACAATGGTTCATGCAAAATGGGGCTATAGCACACATATTATTTACCATTATATGAATATTAAAGCTTTTAGTTATTTAAAGTTTCAGTCAGGTATCATTTTATGTGCCAGTCAGTAGTAAACATGCACACTTAAGAGGCTGAATTCCGGCTATGCAAGAAGTAGTATAGTTTTAGGTATGCTAAGAAAGAATCAGCATATTTCCTAATGTCTCATTTTATTTTATCGTGTTGCATATTCGGTATTAAAATTTTTATTTTTATTCTAACATTGTTTGTGTGTTATATGGGTCAACCGAAGAAACCTCCATTCTCTTCTTTCTTCCCACAAGCTTTCCTTTCTGATTTCTTCCCATCTCTTCTGTCTGGTCTTGATGTCTTTTAATACCTAGCTGAACCTTCTTGTTTCTGACATCATATGGGTTTATTTGTAATGCTCTTCTGAGTATCGTTGGTCTGTCACTGTTTAAATGTCTAAACCAAATGTCTTAACTCTGATTTATATACAGATACCTATGGATTGGTGCATTATAGTGGGCAGCTGACTAGCCCTCACTTTTATCCACATTCATCACAGTTCTGTTTTATCCTTCATTATTATGCTCGTTCTGATGCAGCAAGTGGATCCGCACCTGTACATCTTCATATAGAGTATGCAGGCAGCAACAGACCCACATTTGTGAAAAGTTTGGAAGCCACTAAGGTCAGTGTTACTTTAAACCCCTACTTTTATGTTTTTTTAGTTCGATAAGGCATGTAACTGTATTAACACTGCAGGCCTTCAAGACATATTTGGCAAATAATGTTGCTGGAGAAATGCAATAACAAGAAAATCAAGTTACTTTATAAGAGAAATTTCCCACGCACAGTTGAAGTTTAGGTTATAATATTGAAAGGTGCTAGCAAAATTTGCCAACTTGATTACAATCCCAGTAACTGGAGACACATACATACATACCTAATCAAATGGACCGTCATCCTTCATTACTGTCAAGCAAAATTTGAAAAGGATGTATCATGGCCATTAGAGAAAAGGAATTAACCACTAATTCTTGGGTGACTAAAGAAGTGTGTGTGTATGTGAGAGTAACAAAATAGTGCATAAGTGTGTATATGCAAGTTGGTAGGTGGTGTACCCACATTTCTTTGATTCATGACACTCACAGTTAAACTATTCCAAGTACTTTCCCTTCTTCATGACTTTAAAATATGTTGTAGGTTCAGTGTTATTAGGCATTATTTCTATTTGTGAATGAGAAATAAAAGTAACTAATTATTACTGAATAACTGCTATGTCTTTATAATTGGTCAGCTGTCAGATTAGTATTCATTGATTTGAAATCTGTAGGGGATAAATATTTGGAACATAAACATATTATTTGTGTGTGTATATGTGTGCATGCTTATATTATTGAATGCAGTAAATGCATTTAGAAACCTTTGAAATTTTTTTTATAGTGACCATTATTAACAAAGAGAGCCAAGATTGGAACATCAGAACTTAAGCCATCTGCATTTGATTTTCTGACAACTATGTGATTACAGTATTGGACTCTGGTTTGTGTATTAGTTATGTGTTGTAAACTGATAAGTATTTCTGTAGAATCTAATCAGGAATACAAAATTCAGTTAACAATTGTTTCTATTTGATTTTTTCAATTTATTTGGCTGACATTACTGCATGTTTCAGTCTGCAACTGGATCACCTTCACGTGCATGTGATTTTATGTTGATAATACAGTTGTCAGACAATAGTATCCTCAACATAAGACCACCTAAAGATGGTTCATTCTCAAATCAATACATATAGTGGAGTGAATCAAAGAATGGGTGGATTTTTTGTCATTGATTACATTATCACACAACAGCATGCCTTTAATTAAGATTGTTGTAGGATACCTGGCATGAGGAACGATTTATTCATGATCTATCTGACGGATGGGAGAGTGGGATTTGGTTTATGATTTCCGGCTTTGGGAGTGAATATCTTGCCATTGGAAGTGTTCGAGAATGTAAACCATTAGGTAAGCAAAGAAATATTACTTTATTTTCTGAAAGACTTCCCTTTTATGTTAACATACATATATAACAAATTATTGTTTTAAATAACATACTTGAAATCATTTTGTAAATTTATTGCACAAAGTTGATAAATATAATGCATGTTTGTACACAGTTTTCATCTCTCTAACTACTGAATGGATTTTTATGAAATCTATTATTCATTGTCTACACAACATGTTGTATAGAGTGAATGCATTTTCTTTTATACGTATGAAGTTGAGCTGGCAGTTACTTAGTTTTCTGAGATTCAGTCAAAGAAATTTGTGAAGAGCATAAAATATTGATGTCTAAGTTTTTATTTAAAACATTTGTTAATATGCTGATTATATGTATAACAAATTAAAATGAAGTAATCTTGGATGATCAGGCATGTGAGAAGGGCATTATAATACAATATTTTGTGGATTGTCTCTGCCTCCAGTCTGTATGAAGCAGAACAAATTTTTCATTTGCAGGAACTGTTTTCTTCAATTGTAATTCCTAAAAACTGTGTAAAGGAATGTGGGATAACTCCTGTTGCTTATATTACATACAGATTAATTATCATTATCATAATTAATAAATCTGTTGAATATATATGTCATTTCAGATATTTGGAAACAAATCAAAATTATATTAATATTTGTTCACCCTGATGACAGAGGCAGTATGGTGACTTCTGAAACGTTAATAAACATCTACCATACTACATAGCGCAACAACCCAGAAGATGAAATCTTCAAAATTATATTCTTGAAAAGCTAATTTGTTAAAAAAACTCAGAGCTACATTCAGTTCTGAATCTTATGTCTTTCAGTTCCCCATCCCCCCTTAAAGGTACAGAACCATAATTTTACCTGCTATTTTGTATTGACATGGAACTGTCTAGGTACAGATTGATTGTATTTGAGGGCAATATGGTGGGAAGTTACAATGTACAATTCACCACATACTATTAGGGTGATGAAGGCAAGGGTAGTGATATTGGTGGAACATGTGGCATTCATGGGAAGAAGAAAGATGCATAACATTTTCATTTGAAGACCTGAAGGAAAGAGCATACTTAGAGTACCCTCGTATAAATGTGAAGATAACATTACAATGAGTCTTTGAACATCTGTAATGAGAGATTTGTCTGTATTTAGCTGCCTCAGAATAGGGTCCATTGACAGATTTTTCTGAACATGTTAGTGTTCTTTTAATGGCATGTTCGGAATGACCATCTGAGTGACTGTTAGGTTCTCAAGATGGTGTGTGCTCCATTGAGTTAGTTATTTGTTGGTTAATTATTTACTACAATGGTACCTCATATAGCTCCCACATATTCTTAATTTCATGTAGCAAATTTTTGTATTAGTAAAGTATAAATATTTCTCATGTACTTTCTTGCACATTGCTACTGAGGATTGAAGCATGAGTCAAACATACCTTTGTTTCCTCTTTATATATCAGTTTACATCTTCAGGTATGTTGGCAATGATTGTTTCTTCTGTAATTGCTGCTCTGTCTCAGGAACGATTATAACTTTTGTTATATATTGTAGTTATTCTTACCATGATGATGATCATTGTAATTATTATTATTATTTTCACAGTATCTTACAGCACCAAACCTTGTCTCTGAGAATAAAGTAACATCTGAACAAAGAAAATTGATAAATTAAAGTAAAAATAAAACTAATTACACAACTTGACATATAATTCACAACCTAGGATGAATATTACATGACCATGAGACCAGTGTTTATGGAAAATACAAATTAAATAAGTGCTATAATTTGTTTTTTCACTTTTAGTCCTGCTTATTAACAGACTTTAAAATGTAATTGTGTTCACACAGTTCTTAGAGCTTGGCATGCTGCTGTAAAATATTCTACAGACTCATAAAATTGCTGGCAAATTCTACATTTACTACCATCTGCACTTTTCAGGAACTTTGTAGCATAGCATTTGATATTCAGGGCTTAGTCTTGCACAGCAATTATCTCACTACAAGTTCTCCTTTTTTAAGCCAAAGAAAGAAATGTTTTTTATTGATGCATTGGGTATCAAATGTTTTCTCCATATATTATCATACTCTCCCTCTTCTTGTTATTCCTGTGGCTCTGCAACCCAGTGTGAGACTTGGTGGCCTTCTTTCTGAGGTTTCTTAGACTTTGAAGTGTGCATTTTTGAGTACTGAGTGACTGCACAATTTCTGCTCAATCATAATATTTGTCTGCTATAGCCATCTAATAGAGAAACAAGATAGACATGGGTGAGAAATGGTCATTAATTTTGCTTACAAAACATCTCATTCATGTTTATAAGGTACTTTTACTTGCCATAAATCCATGACATGGGACCACCAGCTTCATTTACCCTCTGATGGAAGTTGTGCTATGGATTTTTATCACCCTTAAAAGATTACTGATGTCCCTCTTACTTTCTATTTATTTTGCTGCCACTGACCTGATGCATTCTTCCCACTCTGTTTTCAAAGCTTTTGTTTGCTTTGTGTATGAAGTAGTTGCTTAATATTTGTAAACTTTTGTGTTGTGTTGCCTGTTATCATAATCATTTATGATACTTCATAAGGGGCTTTCCTCTGAGACTCTGACATTTTAAGTACTTTATTATGTTGAATATTTATGGATTCTGTAGGGTTCTGATTATGGTGTGAAACAGTCAGCTTTTCTATGTCTTCTACAGGCATATGCACAAATTGTTTACATTCTTCTCATCTTCCTGTCTATTTTGACTCTTCTAATATCCAATTTAATTAACTTTATTTGTTTATTCATTTTTATTTTTGTCAGACCATTGCCATAGGACATATTGATAAAATATGGCTATACAATTATTTAGGAGAAAGTGTTGTACCCCGGGTAAATTTTTGGTTATTATTTTTTTGTGTGAACAAGATTATTTGTATCAAATTTTTGAATGCTACACGCTATTACACATGTATTTGGTAAATGAAATAAGGGTGAATCAGAAGTATGTTTACAAACTTTGTGTGAGTATTCCAGGATCAAAAATGAGAAAAAATGTTCCTATGAACATGGGGTCACAAACATTTCATTTTCGAAATAATAGCCAAAAATAAGTTTCAATGAATGATGTTATGTCAAAGTGAATCCAGCTTCCAGCAAAGATTTTCCTTCAATGTTTGGACAGGAATTGTTGGTGACATGCTTATTCGTCCACACGTGCTTCCATCGTGTCTAAAAGGACCTTCATATCGGCGATTCTTAAGAAGACGCTTGCCACGTCTCCTTGAGTATGTACCACTGAATACAAGAAGACAAATGTGGTTTATGCACAACGGAGCCCCAGAACACTTCTCCCATCGCATCAGAGATCATCTCAATGAACACTACCCTCAGCGATTGATTGGGCGTGGTGGCCCAGTAGCATGGCCACCGAGGTCACCGGACCTGACTCCATTGGACTTTTATCTCTGGGGTCACTTGAAGTCTGTCGTTCATGCAACACCCATAAACAATGATGACGACCTATGGGAACGTGTGTGCAGAATGCATGGCAGATGCTTCGAGGAAACCCTGGTGTGTACGAACGAATCCGTCAGTCTTGTGTACGTCGTGCTAGGGCATGTGTGGAGAATGGAGGAGCAACCTTTGAGCATCTGTTACAAAGAAACATCCCTGTCCTTATACTTGGCAATAAAGGCATACATTGAAAATTACTTTTGGCTATTATTTTGAAAATGAAACATTTGCAACCCCATGTTCATAGGAACATTTTTACTTATTTTTGATCCTGGAACACGCACACGAAGTTTGTAAACATACTTCTGACTCACCCTGTATATTTTTTACTTTAAAATTTCTTTACTTATAAGTTTACCAATACCATTTAAAAGGCAAAAGGTAAAGTGACCCAAGGTACAACATGTGGTTGTAACTTGGGCCACCCCGTATTGTACCTTAGGACAGAACTCTACAGAATGTTAAACTAAAGAGTAAATTTAATTTTCACATTTTGATTGTCTTCCATTGATAAACGGGCTACAAGTTTCATCATCAGGAATACATACAATAATAATAGAACAGTGTATGTAATTAATAATCAACTAATAACATTAATTTAATAACCTACCTACACAAAAAATTACTGTAGAAAAGCAAGCTATATTCAACATAAATACAATAAATTTAAACACCTACATTTTGTAAGGGTAAGTAGGTTGCTTTAATCTATTTCACATTGAATCCACTAAAATCCACTGAAAAACACAACTGTGACCCTTGCAGTTTCAAAGATCCTGCTGGTACAGGGGGTGGAAGCTTCCTTAATATTTCAATACTGGGAATTCTAAAATATTTATTTTATTTGTCAAGGATAAATTTATTGGTGTTCTGAATTCGCTTGTAATATCTGATTTCATATTCATTTCCATGAAAATCATTTATTACTTCAGCTATGTAATGCTCTTTTTCCTGCCAGCTTTACTAAAACAGAATCTTCTTATATCACATCAACAAATATGAAATTTTCTTCCACTTTTTCTTTAATAAAATTAGCCATTTCACTTTCAAACAGAGTTGTGCATATGTAACATCTTCAGACTCCTCTTCAGAGCTGCCAACAGTGAGCAACCACTTCTTCACAGTTATTACCAATGGCATTTACAGCAACAATCATTGTAATATTTAGCCTCCTCTCCCCTGAAGTCACACTCCCCACTTGCTTGATTTCCTAAGCACAAATAATTTTGGGGGAAACATGAACAGTAGAATTGCCAGTCTCATCTAAATTATAGATCTTATTAGCAGAGAACTTATATCTTGACATAAGTTCATTTAAATTTTCAAAATATGCTTTTACATTTTCACGATTAAAACTTGTAGCTCGAGTGAGACTAGTAACCTCGGGTTTTGTAAAAGTCAAGGACTAGTGACATTTCCTCAGTCCCCTCAGCCACATATTACCAACAGATTCATTGTTTTCCCAACTCTCTTGCTAACTACACCATTTGAAAACTTTCTTAACATCATTTCTGGCTGTGTACTCAAAATTAAAAGAGTTTTCTTGGGCTTGAAACTTTATCAAATAAATGCTTAGTGTAGTACTTGAAATTCCAAAATCACGTGCTGTTGCCCTTACTTTTGTTTTGTTCTTGATTACATCTTGTGTGGCTCGTTCTATGACCACTGCATTTACTTTTTGTCTCGTTTTACCTAACTTGCTTTGTGGCATTCTCCTAGAAATGAAATAGATTTCTTGTTACTGAACTTTCTAAACATACTGATTCAATTTCAAATTTAAATAATGTGAATGCATTGTGTTGTACCTTGGGTCATGGTCCAAGGTACAACATACCATGATGGCCCAAGGTACAGCAACAAATAGAAAAAGAGATCACAACACAAATTTCGCACCTATTTTCGGTTAAGTGGCAAACTACAACAAATTTTAATGAGTTGTATATATCGGAAATGAAACTAATCAATTCTTATGTATTTTCGTCCGCGAAATTCGAAAATGACAATAAAGAAGCTTAGTTAGTTCGCGTTTTGAAGATATTTTGTACTTTGTGAAATATCATCAATAAATTCGTCCATATGATATGCAAATGTTTAAAAATTTTCACCTACCTTATAGACGTTGTTCTATGGCGTTTCTTCTGTATTATACCTCAGGGGTATCTCTTACCACCGACCAGCAGTAATCAGCTATCATTGATGCGCTCCATTTCCCCTGATAACGCCTTTCAAGAGTAGAAATATCTTGGTGAAGTCGTTCGCCATGTTCATCACTAACCGATCCAAGATTATCAGGGAGATAGTCCAAGTGTGCATTGTGTGTGAAATGCATTTTAAGAGACATATTGCACCCCATTTTACAGTATGCTTTCAACAATTTGTCTACTAATTTCCTATAGTTTGGCGCCCTGTTGTTTCCAAGAAAATTCCTAACTGACTTGAAGGATTCCCATGCAATTTTCTCCTCTCCCGTCAAAATTTCAACAAAATGTTCATCAACAATCAGGTTTCTTATTTGCGGACCTATGAAAACTACTTCTTTGATTTTAGCTTCACTTCGACGGGGAAATTTGTGAAAGAGGTACCTAAAGGCTTCTCCATTTCGGTCCATTCCTTTTACAAAAGTTTTCATCAGACCCAATTTAATGTGCAATTCTGGCAGTATTATTTGTCTTTGATCTACCAGTGGTTCACGGACAATATTCTTAGTACCTGTTCCAAGTTCTGTCGAAGGGGCCACTGTTTAGTTTCATAATGTATATATTCCTTGCACGACTGTCCCACTCACACAGGAAGCAGCAATATTTTGTGTAACCCTGCTGAAGGCCTAGTATGACAGCCACCACTTTTAAATCTGCACATATACACCACTTATATTTGTCATAATTCACCCTGTTAATTAATTGTTTAATGTTATCGTATGTCTCTTTCATATGAACCGCATGAGCTATAGGAATACTGGGTAATTTATTGCCATTGTGCAATAATACTGCTTTCAAGATGACTCTTGAGGAATCTATAAAAAGGGGCCACTCATTTTGGTTATGTTCTTTATGGAGGGCATCCATAAGATCATCTACGTCATCACAAAATACGAGATCATCTTGCATGGAAATTTTTTTTTGTAAATGAATCTGACGAACGCGATAACAGGATATTTTAACATTTTCTTCAAGTACATTCCATTGTCTAAGTCGCGATCCTAGCAACTCTGCCTTATACTTAGGCAAGTCTAAATCTCTCACTAGATCATTCAGTTTTCTTTGAGTTACTCTGTGAGATGTAGAAGGTAACGTTTCTGGCACAAACTCTTTATCTTGAGATGCTGATGATCTTGGAATGGCGTCATCTGATGGTGGTGATGGTGAGCATTGTTCGCCGTAATCAGCTGTGTAGGAGATAGGAGGGACAGGTACAGGTAGTTCATGGTTGTGGGGTATAGGACGAATGGCTGAGGAGATGTTTGGATAGATCAAAGCATGTTTTTTCTTATTGTTTATGCCGATGACAGGAGGAATCATACAGAGGTAGCAGTCGTTTATATGATTATGCGGTTCCCGCCACACCATGGGCACAACGAAGGGCATAGACTGCATTTTTCCTTTTAGCCACTCACGTAGATTTGTAGAACACTTCAGACAGCAAATATGGGGTGCCCATGCCCTGTCCATGTCACCCACTTTGCAACCAAAATAAAGGTGGCACGCTTTCTTAACGATGGAGGGTTAAGTTTCGTTTTAGTGATTTAAAAGTCACTTCTCCACGGATGTAACAAAAGTTGTTAGGATTATTGACACATCTACGCGAAATTTTGTATGTTTTAGTGTTACAAATATCTCATTGAAGTACTCACAACGACGTTTTTGCTGTTTACTGCATAAGTATTCTAAAGGTGGCGACTGACTTGTAACATTTACTCGTAATGTAACATTCGCGGCGAGCATGTTACATTACACCACAACTGGTGAGGCGTATCGAATGCTCGTTTTGAACGCTCGGCTCGACTGTGCTCATGTGTGCTCCATTCATTTCATTCAAATGTCGGACGTGGAGGTTGTGTTATCTTTGTTTCATTTAATACGCTACTGTTATCTAAAGAACTCGTGATTGCTCGTTACGACGCCGCTCGACTGACTGACTGACTTGTAATGTAACACTCAAAGGGATTCGCGAAAAAACCGACAACACGATGGAGCGCCCGCGAACTCGTGATTGCTCGTTACGACGCCGCTCGACTGACTGACTGACTTGTAATGTAACACTCAAAGGGATTCGCGAAAAAACCGACAACACGATGGAGCTCCGTTCGCTGTCTTCACTTGTGTAATGCTCGATTTGTAACACGTTACATTACAGGCAAATGTTACAAGTCAGTCGCCACCTTAAGACGAAGTGAAGCACAAAATCCGCACTCCACAAAGCACTTGTTTGCCAAACAGAACCACAAGGACAACTGAACCAATTTATTAAACATCCCTTAGGGATGTTAAGTAGACCTGCTGGAAGCAATAAAACCTTCTCCACCCTTGTACAGGCTGTTTCTGAAGTAAGTAGTCCATTACAATTCTGAAAATTACGAAAATTGAGCGAAACAGCTTGGTATGAATATCTTCGAAATGCGAACCAATCATGGAAAATGAATGTCATTTTCGTGTTAGCAACTCAAAATTAGTAAAAATTGGTTAGTTTCGTCTCCGATATATTTTGGCTGTTGAACAGTGCTATTTATGTCATATGAAAGAGCATAAAAAGTAGGTCTTACCTATGCCATAAACTGTACAGGGTATGAAAACACTCTCATACAAAAACGCATAAGAAATTTCTTTAGAAAATACTTTAAATAGTTTCAACTTTCAATGCAGTTTAATCATTAAATAACCTCACACCAAACAAAGACACTAACACACACTGCTCAGGGTGGACAAATGTTAAATTAGGTAGTAATATTTTACATACCTGTTTATAGATATCAGAGCAATAGCTAATGTCCCGAGGTACAACCGACCCAAGGTACAGCACTTTCCCCCATATGTAAAATCTCTGCTAAAACTAAAATGTAACAGGAAGTATCACATTACAATAACTTTTCCCATAGAAACACATACACAGTCTGGCAACATATTTAATGAAGTGTGGGCCATTTATTCATCTACTGCGTAGAATGTATGGGGCGATAGATTCCTCCTGAAATTTTGAATTTTTTCCAGTTTTGGTAAGTTCTTGAACAATTTGATTACTGTATTGACAACGCTACCCCTATAAACAGTTATCTTACAAATCTTTAAATGATTCAACTTTTGACATGTATTATGACTGTGAAAGTCTGTATTTTGTTCCAACTTCTCTATGTTTGTTTTTGTATAACACAATATTTAAAATATACATAAACAGGCTACTGGGAATATATGTAAATCTTTGATTAGTGTTCATGAAATATATCTTCCCACCCTACTGATTATTCAAACAACTTGTGTTTGCAGTTTTCAAATGCTCTAACTTTCAGTACTCTCATTCCAGAAAATTACACCATACCTGAAATGGGTGTGAAAATATGCAAAATAGATGCTTCTCATTGCATTCAGACTCATTACTTCCTTAACAATTGTATCATGAACAACATTTACTAAATAACAAACTCTCTGGACATTATCCATTGTCTTGATTTTTGTTAAAATATGACATTTCAGAAACTGGACTCTGTCTCCATTCTCAGATTGAAACCTACTCTGCTGGGCCAAATTGATAGAACTAGTTCCTATCTCCAGACCTATCAAGAATCAAGATGATGGCTGATATCCAGAGAGTTAATTGTTTTAACAATATATGATCATCATAAACCTTCAGATTTAATATTTAATTAATCTGTTGTATATTAGTTTATTTAAAAAAAATAAACAATTGAAAATTTAGATGTTTGTCTGTAATTTCATATGTTACTTTTTCTCTATTTTTGTAAAGAGGTTTCACTCTCTAGCCAATTTTAACTTATCTGGGAAATTACCAGATTTTAACAAAACATAGTAATTATGAGCTAACTTATTTGTATATGCCATATACAGTGCTTAGCTACAATCTAACTATTTCTTGGGGTTCCCTTGAATTAACTAATTTTAATGTGAATACCATATCAATATAGGAAAGAAAATATTTATAAAGGACTTCAATTTGGTATTTACTTCTGATTCTAAGAACATTCCTAAGTTACACCATAGTACTAGTACTGCTAATGTTCCTGCTACCATTATTTTATTCTTGGAATTCAGTTAATTTTTAAGATCAATCTCAGTCTTCCTATGAATTTATTTTTAATTTCTGCTTCAACATATAATTTGAACACTCTTTTCTCAGCTCCCAATTATGTATATAATTTATTGTTCAATCTGTTGTACTTCTGTTTCATCATCTGTTAATTGGTACCAGAAAGAAAAAATCATCTTCATCTAAATACCACTTTTAAAAATTTATCAAACCCTAACTCCATTTGGATATCTTGACTGAAATTTTTGATTACCTGCAATGTCTCTTTCATCATCATTGTCTGTTGTGACTGTCCATATTGCACTCCACTGCCCCGTGTTAAAAACACTGCAATTTTGTTCGGACCAGCTGATAAATATATTATTTCACAGCAATAGGAATTGTCATTTGTATCAAAGATGTAACATTTTTCTCACCAATGAAGACACTGTTTATTTCACTTTGTTTAATTATTTACATTATTATTCCATCTTTCTATATTTACATTTTCTCAGTTTTATGGTACTCAGAATGGACTGATAATGTAAATAAGTTACGCACATAATTTTTGTCCCACTTTCCTCCTATCAGTACCCTTACAAACCTGTTACCTTCACAGCAACTAATATTCTAGTGCAGTACTTTCATTTTGACAGGTGAAGTTCATGTATCCACAGAGTCAATTTCCATTGGATCAGATATATCCTGTCACCCACTGAAGTACCCAAGCTTAGCACTCACTCTTAATGAGCCAGATCCACATTTTTCAGGTATTGTACAGAAATTTGTTACACAGCTTTAAGTCTGTAGATAATGTTGCTTTGTTGATCATAGGTGAACTAGTTATGTTAGAGGTAAGAAGTAAGGATGTTGGTTTTCTACTTCAGAAGAAATTGTGGTGTATGAAGAGGTGAATCTTCATTTATTTTGGACACTTATAAAATTTAAAATTGGAAAGTACTAATAAAATATTTTCTTGTGACACAGTTGCTTCATTGAAATGTTTCTCAGAACTTATGTATACTCATCACATTTTCAAGAGGGAATGCAACTTCTTGTTAATGTATTATGAACAAAAAAAAAATGTTCTCATGCTATGTAATTCTTGAAGCAACTGTTAAGCATGTAAAGGCAATGTTGAAGGAATATTTAGTTTAGGGAAAAAGCTGCAATGCCTGTTGTATTTCATTATTTAATTGAGCTTTACAAGATTACTTTATGGCTTTCTCACTACATACAAGTGCATTAAAGTGTTACACGTGTTTACACAACAACTTTAAATGAATTTAATATTTTAATATTTTAATATTTTCCGTCAAATCACAATTTTTAATAAGATGATAAAATATAAAATATTTAAAATATAATTTCACGTTCCGCATCGAATGATCGATTTACAAATTGGAACGTTTTCTTACGACATGTTTCGGTTATATTTAACCGTCCTCAGGTATAAAATTAGATTGGTAAATTTTAAAACTGGAATTACAATCCTTTACAATGTTATGCAGTTTATTGAAGATGTTCTTATTAGATTACTCTTATATATTAGAACGAAGGTATTGTTTTTTATATGGCGTGGTTCATCTGATGTTCAATATTAGTCTGTAAAGCAATGATTTAAAGAAAACATTAATAAATATGGAGTAATATAGAAAACAAAATGATGGAAGTAAATAAATAGTAGAATGTATAAGTAAAAGAATTAATTTAATAAAACATACCGGTGATGAGTTGACAGAGACATGAAGTGTCTGGCGGAAGACATCTAGAAGTATTACTGTGTCGGGTCGAGGTTTAAAACTGAATTGCGGTTGCTCGTGGAGTGCGTACCTTCGTTCTAATATATAAGAGTAATCTAATAAGAACATCTTCAATAAACTGCATAACATTGTAAAGGATTGTAATTCCAGTTTTAAAATTTACCAATCTAATTTTATACCTGAGGACGGTTAAATATAACCGAAACATGTCGTAAGAAAACGTTCCAATTTGTAAATCGATCATTCGATGCGGAACGTGAAATGATATTTTAAATATTTTATCATCTTATTAAAAATTGTGATTTGACGGAAAATATTAAAATATTAACTTAATTCACAATCTGACGCAAATATACTACCTTATGAACTTTAAATGAATTCTGGCAATGTGTGTAGACACGGTATGAGACTAACAAGCGAAAGAGGATGTGACATTTCACATCTCTGGAGGTAGATTATTAGACTGTTCTGTCCAGATGCCAAGTATAAAGCAAAAGTAAAGCAGTCCCGCTACATGCCATGTATATCGTTTGGGGGGAAGAGGAGGTATAGCTCCTACTCATTTTTAACTTCGGCACTAGATGGGGGTAAGTGGTCATCATCATGCCCCTGTTTCGCTTTACCGCCAGGATAAGGTCCCAGTATCCACTGTATAGGAGGCTGGGTGGGCCCTATAGCCGATCTGGATGCAGAGGCTAGAGGAAAAATCCTCTGCCCACGTCAGGGATAAAACCCCAGTCTTCCAGCCCATAGCTAGTCACTGTACTAACTGGCCTATCCCAAGTAAGAATTTTAATACAACCATATTGTGAATGTTAGTTTGATTGCATTTGCAAAATGATTATCCATGAACATGCTTGATTTCTGTGTTAGTTATGTAAATTTGTCATGAATGTATCTTAAAAGACTTTTATATTAATGAACACATAGTATAGAGGTGACCATTTTTAACTTCAATTCACAGTGTCTGTACTATTTAAGGCCATTTTTACACTCACTGTGTATTTGTAGACTTATATGTAACATGAGGTATTTAATTTTGTTTTGCACAGTTATGTAAGATGTGGCAGAGGGCTAAACTGTTCAAGAATTTTATTATGGAGTTGTTATCTGAAACTGATCATCATGTATAAATATTTCAGGATAAATCTCTGTAACTTGCAGCATGAAGAGTTGGACTCTTATCTATTAAAAAGGAAATGTTTGAAAGCTTAAAGGAACTTCTGATGGCATTAGTTCTCATATTCAATAAAGAACCTTATTTTACACACAGAATTCATTCAGTGGTCTAATTTTATACAGACTTGTCAATATACTGGAAATTGTCAAAGTGGCTGACTACAGACTAGATGACCGTGGTTCGTTCCCTGACAGGGCGGAGGATTTTTTTCTCTAGCCTCTGCTTTCAAACCAGCTCTGGGGCACACCCAGCCTTCTATTCATAGGGAACAGGGGTCATTTCCTGGTGGTAAAGCACGGCCAGGGCATGATTCTGACCAGTCACCCCCATCTAGAGTTGAGGTTGAAAATTAGTAGGATCTATATAAGTCTCCCCGCAAGGGCCTACATAGTGCATTATAGAATAGCTTTTTTTAATATGCAGTTGTGATTTTGTATTTTCATTGTATAAAATCATGTTCTCATGCATGTGTAACAGTGAATTATACACTTTTAGTACTAATACAGGTAGCCCTCGATTTACGCCGGGGATGCGTTCCTGGACCAACCGTCGTAAACGGAATCGGCGCAAATTGAAACTCCTTCATAATGTTAATCAAAGGGGAAGTCAATGACATGCGTTCCCAGCACCAAAACATTGACGAGTAATATAGTGACATTACATTTGAAGCTCTGAAATAACGTAAATAAAATAAAGGGAATTTAAAAAATATATTTTATACACTTACAATCGGCAATTCGTTGGTCCCCGCCATTGACTGCGATTTTTTCATGTGATCGATGTGTACAGTCATCTCTGCTGTTATGCGATAGTTGCATCCCTGTAAGACGCCGACCTATAGAAAATCGCGTAGTAAAAATAACCCCGGTATCTCCGCAGAGATTAAATTAGTCCTTTGAAAGTTTAAAGCGCCAGGAATGAAATTGCATAAGAGCAAACTCTAATATGCAAAAGTCTGCATTCCACAAATAGCTTTTACCGATTCCTCGATTTCATTGGCGCAAATTCGCGTTAACTAAACATAGGTAATTGCAGAGATGACTGTGTTTATAATTTTTATTAGAAATCAGCGATTTAAGAATTACGATTTAGTATAAGAATTAGTACGAGATACATTGTAAAACGTTATAAATAATGGTAATTTTTTTCACTTTATGACTTGCTGGTTTCAAAATCGGCGTTCTTCTGAATCGGCGCAAAGCGAGGGCTACCTGTACATTTATATATTGAAAACAAGCATTATGTCTGCCATGTAACACAAGATACAAGCAATAATTTGCATATGAAGAAATAAGATACTTTGTGAAATACAGCTGTAAAGATATGCAGCATTACCTTGATTCCGAACTTCGTAAAATGAAGCTCAGAAGTATTTACATACATTGCTTCCATGTACATAAAAATAGATAATTAAATTTGATCTGTGTTAAATTTTTGCAAATCTATTTGTTTTGTTTTACAATTTTTCCACAAGTCTTGTAATTTGAATCTATATCAAACATGGTTGAATAAAACAGTACTGATCATCAGCATTTACAGTGAGACCTATTATGATCAATACTCTTTTATTATGAGACTTTCAGTTAAAGAGATATATCAAATGAGTAGTAGTTATATTTGGTTTATTGCATATTGTAAATTCAAATTGCTTGTAAAAAACTTAGTGAATTACAGACATTTAATCAGTGCATCAGAAATGTTGAATGCCTCATTGGTACACCATATACGAGATGCGATCGAAAGGTTTCCAGAATGCGCGTATAAAAACCCGTACACTTATCTCAGGTATTAAATTCATCCATCACCCTCGAAATAGTTCCCCTGGGAGTGAACACAACGATCCCAGCGCCGCTGCCAAGCCTGGAAGCATCCCTGGAAATCTTTCTTTGTCAGCCTGTCAAGCACCATCTGCGATTCTGCCTGAATCTCTTTTATCGTCTCAAATCTCCTTCCCTTTAGCTGAATTTTCATCTTTGGGAAGAGGAAACCTTAGAAAGGATGTTGGGGTCGGTTCTTGCAAGATCTTTGAGCTCCTGACAAACGAGAAGTCGATTCTGCTTCTGGTCCTCAGACAGGATGCGTCGCATGTGGAGTTCTTCCTTTAGAATCAGCTGACAGGTCCCATAGCCTATCCCAACGATGTCACACAAGTCGTTGATGGTACGACGTCGATATTCGTGAATGGCCTGCCGAATCTTCGTAACATTTTCGGGCGTTGTGCTCGAAGATGGTCGTCCAGAACGCTCGTCATCATCGACAGAGGTTCGGCCATTTTTAAAACGTGAATACCACACAAAAGTTTGTGCACGACCCATTGCAGACTCCCCAAATGCTTGCTTTGGCGAGTCTTTGGCAAAATTTGATACACACGCCATTCCGAAATCGCAGGAGGGTCGGTGTAATGCACTACCAAAACGCCCGTAACTAAGAAACAAATTCTAATTCGATGATGCCGGCTGGCACACTGATTCACTATGAATGTAGGCCGCATCCCCTAGCGGCAGAAGCTCGTACTACATCCGGTTCGCCCTCTATTGGCACAGTCTAGAAACTTTCCGATCGCACCTCGTATGTTATATGTGGTGGAGTGGAGGTAAAGTGGCACTTACTCTTAACCTCAAAACTAGATGAATGTGAATAGTCAGCTTCAAGGCCTCCCAATTTGCCCTTCAGGAAAGAACTCTGGTACTCATTGAATAGGAGGCTTCTTGGGAACCAGAGCCAGTCTAGATGTTGTGGAACAGTACATATCATCAGTAGTTATGATTAGCAAAAAATTAGTAGAACAGAGTTAAGAACATACTTCATTCAATTTGTCTGACTGCAAGCTTTGGAAGAGATTGAGGGCAACATGTTTTGAAAAACACTAGATAATGGTCAGTTAGATTTTATAAGATAAATATTTTATTACTTAATATGTTAATATAATCAGTTGTTTGCAATAAATTTGATAACTGACAAGTTGAGAACTCATTATATTTCATAATAAGGAGGTTATAGTTATGTTTGATGATAACTAAATGTCTGGTTGTCCAATGCCACCTTTCACAAGATTGCTTTCTGAAGTGCATTTGTCATTCAGGTTGTGGGCACAACTGCACACTGAGCTGTGATAGGTTACCAGTTCCTGAATTTGCACTGTGTGGTAGTGGTGTTGTTTTGTGCCAACCAACAGGTCAAAATATCACCTGCTTCTGTAATCCTGGATACAAAGGTCAAAGCTGTGTAACACGTAAGCAAGTTTTTTATTTTAAGATTCTTCATAATGAAATGTGTTGACAATCTATGTACGTTTTTCTTCCATTATGATTTCTGTGGACTTCTCCTGGTAAAAATTTGTTTCCTTCCATGTTTATGTGAAGTTACCATTATTTTTACTCTACATTCAAAATAATTGTAAGTTTTGCATGAAAAATATTTCTTCACAATAGAAGTACAAAGAAGAGGTTTCACTTTGAAACAAAATTGAAAATTTTAATAGCTTTAAATAGTTTGAAGTAGCATCACACACAGCACTTCATTTCAACCAGAGTTGTATAAAGAAAGTTACTTTCTTTATACAAACTTTAAATGCTTTCTATATAATTTGAAGTATTATCATAAATTAATTTACATTAGTTAATTTTAACTGGAACCTGTATAAGAAAAGTTATTTTAAATCACATGTAAGCTTACAGAAGGGTCTACTTGAACTTGCAAAAATGTGACAAGATGTAAAACACTGCCAGATTTAATAATATATCTAGTCCAGTTATTCAGTAGTCAGTCAAGATAAGGGTTTGAATACTGAAAGAGGCAGACAGAGGAGTTAGCAAACCCAGGTATGTGTGTGTTAACTTGGTACCAAAATGGGCCACTAACCTAGACATCTACAGCACCAGGTACGTGAAGAATAACACTTTCCTTGTTTTACACAGTTATGGTGGTAGATCACTAACACATAATTTTGAAACATTGAAAAACCTGTCCTGCTAATGTGAAGGACACATACCACACACCCAAGAAAGTGCTTTTGACCTTAGAGAGGATGTAAATTGTGAAAGACGTTTCCGGATCTCACAAATTCATTGCTCAATGAGATGATTTCTGTTAATCCAGTAAAATAAAATGAACCACCAAGATTTTAACATCTGAGACCCTGAAATAACATTATAAGGTAGACAATTTGTATAAGAATCCTTGGATGTACCTCACAGATTGGAAAATTAGTCACTGTTCTGCAACCCACAGAGACAATTACAAATACTCATGCTGTAGTCATATTCACCAATTTATTCAGTAGCTTGAACTTGTAAAATCTATCTTGTGACACTCTGAGACAGTGGGACACTTTGATATTATCATCTCCCTAGAGTTTTAAGGTGATAGAACCAGAACATTTGGCAACATATAAAGAGCATGATGCAGCCACATTTGGGACCAAAATATTTCTTATTTCTCTGTCATACCACTGACAATCATGGCTTTCTGAGAACTGATTATCCTATGTTCCTTAGAGAACCAGTGAGCTATTACAATAACAAATTGAAGCTATGTGACTGTATACAGATACCTCCAAAGATAACCAGAGGTGTACTGCAGGGTATCAGAGCAAACTGTTGTTGAAGATGGTTGTCTTCAGGGTTGATGCACCATGTAATCTAATAGTACTACATGGCACACCAACCCAGAAGACAGGCATCTTCAGACTCACCACAGTGAAAACCTCAAATCCTACTGAACTGATGTTCAACCACATACTTGCATGATAGAGATCTATAATAATTAAACAAAAGTTTGTTTTATCACATCAAAGTGCATTCATGGGCAACCACACATATACTTCATAGCCATCCCTTGGACAAACACAATTGCAATAATTAAGTTCTCAGTGGCTGAGATAATTACATCCCCTTTTAAGGTAATTTTATAGTCTGACATAGATAAAAAGTTACCAAGCTTTCAATATTAGAATTTTGAATTGTGTAGTGTGGGTAGAATTTTGAAAAATGCAATGTTGACAGTTCTACATCTAATCTGAATTAGCGCTGATATGCATATGTGTGTGGTGACTGATGGAGGTAAGAACCCTCAGCATTAACGGTTTTTGTCCTTTTCAAACATATTTTGGTCATTCGAATATGATTCGCACTAAATGTACAGCATTATCACATATTCTTCAACTTGAACACTGCGGCCTTTGTAAATTTGAATTTGATTGATTGGTGTTGTGGGGTTGAAACACTGATAAGCCAAACTGTATATGACTGAAACAAATTTGAGTACACTTACAGAATTCCTTTGCTGACAGGATACTAAAAGTTTGATGATTTATAGTAATAAAAAATAGCTGCTTTCCTGTTCCTTCTTACTGCTACATTTCCAGTCAGAACATCTGAACCTCTCTGAATGCACTGCTTGGGATATGTGTAGAAGGTTCATGTAGCTATATATTTAACACAGATGTTTAGCTGCTGAGGAACATTATTTGAATGTTGATGCTTCTTCATGCCACTGGATTTGAGATATGGCTCCTGTCCCTAAACATTTGATGCAACCACGTATAAAAATATTTCCATAGGACAATATTATACCACTTTATGTTCCATGAACATTGTCATAATTTTATTTTGATATTTTAATTATGGTATATAATTGCAATATTACATGAACAATTTCTCTTTCATATTTTTCAGCTTGTCCAGATGGTACATTTGGGGTGAACTGTAAGGAGCAATGTGGAAACTGTTTAAAAAATGCTTACTGTGACAAAATTGGAGGTACATGTTTAGCTGGCTGTGAGAGTAGATTTATTCCTCCACTATGCAAGATGAGTAAGTACAATATACATATTATAATCATTTTGAAAAGTAGATGTACTTTATTTTAATTCACAGTGTCCTTATTCATTATACTGTAATTGGCAGATCTCATAAGAAGATCATGCATTGCATACAAAACTAATAATTTCTAGTGTTGGAAATTCTTCAGATTTTGCAATTTAGAACATATAATCTGCAGTTATCATCATCGTTCCTGAAAGGATGTTAACTCACTGGCAGTCTCTGTTAAAATTACTCACAACATATACTTACCAAATCAATTAAAGGATTTCAAATAAATACTTCAGAATTGTAAAAAAGTAGAACAACTGCTGACCAATAAGTAAACAGTTGTTTTACTTTAATCTTCTAATATTTCATATCTATTGTCCTATTATCAGTGATGTCAGTTTTCTGTAGCACTAGTGGTGACATGTGGCCTCAGAGACCACATGTTAGGTAGTCCTATCTGATTCAAAATGTATTTATTTACAAGAGAATTTTAAATCTATCACTATATATCTTGCATGATGTATATATCACAATAACTCTTTTAAAGGAAGCTATATAGTACTTTTCTTAACATTTTGAAAAATATCTGCAGGGTTTGCATGAAGAAAAATGCAGATTTAGAAAATGTAATTTTGTTGTAGTCTTTTGACAAGAAATTGGACAAACTGGAAAATTTTGTTAGTTGATATTACTTCCTACCATAAAGCTTAAAGAAATGAACAGTTTCTTTTCTTTGAGTGAAATTGTGCACTGAGTAAAATTCTTGGTGTCCTCACTCAGCCTCAGTACATTCCTTACACAATGCATTCTATGTACAAATGTTTGTTGTACATTTTTTCTTATATCGTGGACATAGATGGCATATTTACCATTTTTTAAGCTTATGTTAATACTGTTCTGGTGCTTTACTTAATGGTATATCAAGAATACATGAAATGTCAGCTTGTACTTCTCTTGGAATTGTGAGATTTGACCCCCTCTTCATAAGATATTTTGTCACCATTTGACCTTCTGACTATTTCATAAAGTCTAATCTTCAAATCTGTGGACTTTCTGAGTAGGACTGAAAAAGAATATATGGAGTGATTATAAGGTAATAAACCCATATTGAAGTGTTTATAGATGGTATTAATTCAGTACAATTTAATTGGATTAAATACACACAATATTGTTGTGACTATATAAAAGTCCACAAACTTGTAACTGGCTTATGCTGGGTCATTAGTTGTTTTCAAACAGTTGAAGTGCTTGTATCTATTTTTCACAAGTGCAACAGGTGTTCATTGTAAAAAACAACCTGACATCTTGTTCTTACTTAACTTGCCAGAATGAGTTTAGGAATAAATTTCTCAGTTCCGATTTATCAAACATATTGACAGAATCTTGCGTGGTGAACTGTTTCCATGGCATATGAAAAGTGCAAGACAGAAACCACTCTGTTTAACCTTCAATATTAATTAACTATAATTTCAATGTGTGTCAAATTTTGTTATGCTCTCCACAAAAGTCACCAAGAAAACTTTCTCTTCAGCATGGATTATCTTATAAAAGTGTACATAAGGTACAAAGATTTTGAAACTTCATCCATATCATGTACATGTCGTGTATGAACTCTAGGAACCTGATTAGGAAAAATAACTTCAATTCTGCAGATAGCTTATGCACATTATTTGAGGAGGTATAGACATTTTAGATAATGTTTTCTGTAGTGATGAAGCATGGTTGTAGCTAAGTGGATGTGTTAGCAGCAAAAACAGCAGAATCTGGAGCGATATTCATTTAAAACATCACAGCATAGACTCTCCACTGTGTTGCATCAAACATGAGGAAAAGAGTGAATGCATGCATTGCTGAATGTGGTGGACATTTCCACCACTAAATATAACATTGTTTCTTTATTTCAGTATCATTTACTTTTTGGCAAATAGAACATGTGAGAGAAGTGAGTTTAAAGTCTTTTCAATTACCTTGTACGAATTGATCACTGTAATATTTCATAAAAGGTGGGAAATTTCTGTACTAACTGAGCATGCTATTAGCTTCTCTAGTACATCTCTACAACACAGTGTTTAGGAAGATATTTGGACCTAAAAGGTAGGAAGACAGATCATGGAGGAAATTGCATAATGATGAGCATCACAGCCTTTACTCCTTACCTGATATTGTTAGGGTGGTTAAATCAATTATGATGAGATGGACGGGACATGCAGCATGCAGGTGAAAATTTATAAATTAAAATTAATTTCCCATTAATTTCAATGTGAAAAATTCTGACTGGTTCTCTGCTCCCAGATAATCACCCAGTATTTTGCTCAAATATGTCACAATACTATACAGTCATAAGAATAAGAACAGTATCTTATGATAATCAACTCTGTAAAGGACTATTGAAGTGTTAGATCAAACATTTACATTGCATACAAGTTACTGTAGCTACAATATAAATATCAGGACTCATGGAAACAAAACATAAACAATTGTCTGTATTAAAACCTTAATTACTATCATATTATAATCATAATTAAACAGTAATAAGAAATTAATACAATTTTCTGTAATAATTAATGTTAAACTTAAGGTTTTAATCAAGAAAATGGTTCAATGTATTAAAAATTTGAAAATCAGTGGCCTATAATCAGGAGAAAGGTGGACTTTATCGTGAATATGTAATTTGTTACTTTAGGAAATTATTTTAGAAACCATGTAGTGTATATACTGTAAATGTTAAATCATGCCTCACTAAGATACTGGAGTAATTTTTAATTTATGCATACCATACTTACTGTTTCAGAAAGCTATAAAATGTATACATTTTTTTGTCATATGATAAAATATTGCAGCTCTTAGGATAGTATTTGGATATCCAAACTAATAAACTCAGGAACCAAATTTCACATTACTAACATTCTTGTTTGAGTGTCTTGCAACATCTGTCATTTCACAAATATTTGTTTGTGCATTGTAATTCTCAAATGTATTATGACCATTAGCATGCACAGTCTCAGAACAGAAAAATCCACAAATCTGTATAGATTCACTTTGTTCACAGCTGCAGAAGCTCCAGTTAACTTACAGGTTATAAAACGAACTCCTTATGCCATGCAGTTAACATGGGAATATCCCAGTGCTATTAATGACATAGTGAAGGAATTTGTCATACATGTAAAATTGCTTTCATCACAGCTACGAAGACAGGGAGGAAAGAAGACAATTCTGAAATATCAGTTTAAAATATCACCATCTATCACTTATTCATATGAAGTAAGTGAATCTTGAAGTTTATATTTCCTTCAAAGTGTCATTAACATTTTATGCTGCTTGGTAAGCTTACTCAGAAATTTGATTCTGCCACAAGATGTAATTTCTCAGAACATTAAAATTCAATCTCAATCTTGGTACTGTTTTATTGGTAGGTGTGATTATTACTTATTCTTAATATTGTATTTATTTACTGGCCTTTAACTGTTTGAAGAATTATCAGTGTTCACACATCCTCATAGTAACATATACAGTCAAACCCCTTCAGGATACTACACTTTGTCCACCATAAACATGGATGTTAAAGTTGGGGTGGCAGTAAATTGAAACTTTTATTTTACTCTCCAACATAATGGTGCTGAGAGGTTTACCCCATAAAAGGTAAAAATAGTTGGCAATATTTTGCCGGCTTGCACCTGAATAATATTCTTTCTACGCATATAAATTTTCTTTCTCACAACAATTAACACCTCCCTTTTCCATTTGTCAAATAAACACAGATAATTGTGTTTAACCTATATAATACTCACTGTATCTGTGTGGTGCATAATTTCCTTATTGTGAGCAGTCTGACAATTTTATTGAAACTAAAGTACATTTGCATACTGCATGTTAGTTATTCAAAATTCATTGAAAACCTTTTTATTTCAGATGAATTCCAACAAAAGAAAGTGATGATTCTACCAGAATTCTTGGAAGTTTATGTATGCAGCTTATGCTGAGTAATATTTTCATTTTTGAATCAACACCCTTCTCAGTAACATGTTTATTTACTGTAACTGAATAGTTAAGAATTGTCACCATATACACTGATGACTCCAATTAACAACACTTCTCCCTCCATGAGTCACTGTAAGTAGACTCTGACTCAGTAGGTTTTATTTGTAACAGACACTTTGGAATGACACTGTATTAGACCTGGTTACAATGCTTAGTTTTTAAATTTGTGTTTGCATAGGTGTTGGTAGGTAATGGCTAGTTGGGATAGTGCTTTACCAGGACAAGTCCTTTGAAACTGTGTAGGGGGTTTCTGTTACAAGGCTTTTGTAGGTGCAGAATGAGGATGGTAGTATATAGTGGGATGCATTTTTGGGGTTTGACTGTAATTTTTATGAACATTAAACTTTTACTTCGTAGTTTCTTGTTTTCTGTAGGTTCTTGAAATGATGTGTGATAATAGATCTTGGAAAATAATTGTGGATTTTGTGTGCACCTATTTTGTGCAGTACAAAACAACAATGCAGAAGCTATACAAAATTTACATTTAGCTTTATGACAGCAGTACCAATGAAAATTTGCACTTGCTTTCATGAAATGTGACAGGGAAGTAAAATGCAAACATACACACAAAATCTGTATAAATTTTTATGTGTTAACAAATGCAAGAATGGTGGAAATTGTGAATATATGATGATGGTGAAATTATTTATGGCTCCTTTATGACAGTGGAGAAAGCTACAGGTATGGATGTTACACACAGCAATAATTCACTAAATAATATAAGAATTAATTTACAATGTGTCATAGCTTCTATATTAATGTTTAAGCTTTATTCCTAATCCTTCATGTACAAGGAAAGTAATGCACAATCTCGGTGCTAAAAGACTTGAAGATTCTTTAGGGTTTCAAAAGGTACGGAATTCTGTTACTTTAAAAACCTTATCATGAGAGAAGTGTAATCCTGTCCTTCTTTGTGTTTAACTATTTTGTAATTTAAATAAAAAAGATTAATATTGTAGACAATAGCTGTTTCTGAAGAACATGTAATTAGAGGATGATGTAAGTCACTTGCATCACCTTACTGTCATGGGAACCATGTGAACTTGTGATGTTGGACAATATTAGCAAAATTCAGCATAGGATTTTGAACTATTGTATAGTAATAGACCTTTGTAAAGTTATAAATTTTGTACAGTAATATTTTAGGGAACTGAAAAGAACTAACATAGCATTGGTATACACATCTTGTTCCAATGTATCATTGCAACTTTAACCCTAATCTGAAAGGTGCAATGTGTTTATGTTATATGTAACGTTTGTGTCCTAGAAAAGGAGTATGAGTCTTGCTGCACATTCAAATTAATCCACTATCGAATGGTTTGTCAGAGAAAAGGGCATTTCAGATTACATAACTTTATTTTAGGGACTACAAAAAATTGTAACACATTTTTAGCTGCAAGATCTAATTATTCGGAATTATAAAGTGCACCATGATGAAATCAGCTGACTTTATTACTTGTCATATGCATTGTTTAGAAATCAGTTAATACATTCAATAAAAATTATGTTTTATTTTAATAACCACAGGAGTAATTACAATCAGAAAGTGTATAATACATATATGCATCATACTAACATGCAAAGGAACTGTTCTCAGTCTGATAAGTTATGGACATAAAAATCAATCAGGCCTGGTTATAACAGTGCTTCTCTGAGATTTAACAAGTCAAAGAATGAAAGGTTCTAGTTTCCAGAATGTGAAATTATATCATATGGCAGTATATATTAAGGTTTATTTGCAAGTGTTTTATGTATACTCCATTTGTAATTTTAAAGGTGTCCTAACAGTATTCAGTTCTGTTCAAATCCTTCTAAGCATATTCTTTTTCATTTGCTATATGCCTATGTAATCTGAATCTTAACACTTCAGTGCTACTAGGATTTCAGATGTTCTTGGCAGTCTTGTGATTGGAGCATGATGAATGATGCTCTGCCAGAGTAATGTTTATCAAGACACGTTTTAAAGATACAGACTTGCAGTAATTACAGTGAAATGTGGGTGTAAAATGCACATAATAGTGCTTTTTTACATTTCCTACTATTGTTAAGTTTGTACCATGACTTTATTGCCTTTTTTGTACTTTAATTTAACCCTTTGAAGCTACTTGTCTGAATCATGTTTATGAATTCAGTCCATCCTGCAAAGAAAACACTACACTTTACCATGGAAAACATCAACTAGTTAATGATGTTTAAGGAGATAATTGCTGTTTACAGTGAGAATTATAGGAAACTCATAAATACAAAATAAGGAGTTAATGGTTGGTGAAGCATATGGGACATATAGTTATCACTGGGCTTCAAAGAGTTAACTTATCCTTTTGAATATCAATGCAAAGAGAAGTAAACATCTTGTTGGAGATAACACAGCCATTGTTTATGTTTACAGGTGAAAGATTTGCAACCATCATCAGAATATGAGGTGTCTGTTCATGGGATAACTGTTGAACTTAGTGAAGCTGCTGTTTTGAAGTCCGTGAAAACATCGTTGATTGTACCTGATATTGGTTCAGAACTTAACCTATTAGAGGACTGTACATCCCACACCACTCTTCAAGTCATCATTCCAGCTGGAGATCCCTTTCTTACTGTAAACAGGTAAAAAGTGTTCTTATGGAAAGGGGTATCTAAAACATCCAAATATTCAGACAGGATGAACTCCAGTTTTGTCAAATGTGTCTATAATTTGAACTGAACTCTGATGTTTTTACCTATTTTTATCAAGTGCAAGGCAAACATGAAATAATATGCTACCCATTGTACCCAATGTAAGTAATGTGTTGTTGATATTATTGCCACATGATACACTAAAAAATTGTGTAAGATGATTTAGTCTAGAAGGCAACAGACCATTTTGTTTCATGCCCTAATTCCATCATAGGCATACCTTTATTGTTGTTGTAGTTGTTAGTGGTGGTAGTGGTGCTGCTGCTGCTCTAAAATATTTCATCATATTGTGGCCTATTCTTGGATTTGAG
This sequence comes from Zootermopsis nevadensis, assembly GCF_977971745.1. Classification (NCBI taxonomy): domain Eukaryota; kingdom Metazoa; phylum Arthropoda; class Insecta; order Blattodea; family Termopsidae; genus Zootermopsis; species Zootermopsis nevadensis. The sequence goes on along the minus strand of NW_028259151.1, from coordinate 1,965,139 downwards.
TTTGTTTTATTTCCATAGTATGGAACGAACACAGGCAAATTACTTGCTTGTCATATAAATAATGGTGTTCAATAATAATTATATGAAATTGTGTTCTATTACTTCTGTGAAGACACTTTTCAGTTTTGCGAAAGGTAATCATTCAGGTTATTTAAAAACATAGTAGTTTCTGATATGCTGACATTCATGATATGTTATTTAAATTATTATTTTTCAATGTAAAATTTCATCAATATCAGTGTTCTTGAAGAGAGACAGACTGTACACAATTTTCTGTTCATGCTTTTTGACCCTTTAATGAAAATATAAATAAGCAGTGCACAGTAGAGTTATTAGTCTTTATAGTGCCATTGAACAAATGTTTCCTATGCAAATACTCCTTAGGAATCTTTGGCTACTGTAAATTAAATCCGTAAACTGTGCAAGCATTTTGAATAATGTGGCTACTGTGAACATGCAAATGTATTATTGCTGCTATACATTTTAGGACAAGGAATTTGGTAGATTCTGAAAACTAAAACTGTAAGAGCAACTGAAGAGTTCTGCTAACTCATCATGTTAGTTCCATGTTAATCTCAGAAGCTAATGATGAAAGGGAGAATGCATCAGAACACATTACACAGAACACATGTTTTAATTCAAGTATTTTGCAGCCGACTTACACATTCTTATATTGATTTTGATGGTTTGTTATTTTATAAATGTACTGGAGTACATTATTTCCTTTCTATGTCAATCATATTTAGTATTCTCTAATATGAATTTATTTCTTGTCTCCAGCTACAGATATCTTTCTTACTGTAAAAATGTAATAAGTATTCCTACGGAAAGAATGTGTAAACGTCCAACAATTCAGATAGGATGAACTCCAGTTTTGTCTACAATATGTATAATTTCACATCCTGCTGTGCACAAGTGGTTAATTATAGCGTTGTATGATAGCCAATTTTTTTATAAAATAAGTGTGGTACTTTTTTTATTTGACACGTTTGGCATGTAGAAAAGTAAGTTTATAATTTGTTACACAGTACCTGAAATTCATATCAAGACAAACAAATTTTCTTGGATTTCAGTCAATATGAAGTTTATGGTTTGTCTGAAAATCCAACGTATTCACTGTGTTGTTTTTTATAGCTCCTATTTTGTGCTTGTAACATCTGATAAGGAAGAAGTAGCTGCATCTGTAACAAAGTTAGAAATGATGGAACTTTTTATGAAGACAGCAAATGTTAAACGTGATGAGTGTTCTTGGATTGCTGCAGAAATAGAGGTGAGGTATAACATAAACAGCTACAGTGACATTCACCACCATCACCAATCTTAATATGCTATCCATAGTAATAAATATTCCATCTGGTGTGGAGACTATACCATTACAAAAACTAATGTTAAGATTACATTTTTAAGTATTTATTTGGTTAATTTAGTGTGTTGACAATTTAAAATAACTAGTGTCGTTGAGTCAGTTATAAACCCATTAATCAGTTACAAAATCAGTTTATGATGTCCTCCATCTCTGTAAGCCCCTAACAACATCTCCAGTGCCAGCATTACACCCACAATTATCTCTTCCAACTGGCACTGCTGAAGTTGCTTATATCACCTCAGTGCCCACCAGTATCACTTTGAGTAACCATTAAGTGGTTTTTGGTGTCCAAACTAATGTTTCTTTTGTCTTGTAAAAACAGGTTTTTGAATGATTTTTAATTATTTTTCTTTCTCCATGACTGTACTGATTGGACAGATTGTGTAGTTCCAATCTGCATTAATTAGGCCATGCTTTACTCAATGATAGTCATACAGATGCTTCCTGTTTCTTATCTTGGCCTGAGAAAGACTAATTTGTATTATACTTTTACAAAATAGCCTGGTAGCCCTTGTATAATCTTTTACAATGGAATTGGCATTAAGTAAGAATATATATCATTAATGTAATTCTTAAAATTGCATGTAAGTAATTTAAAATTCTCCTAACAGTATCCCAATGTAGTTTTGAGTTATACAGAACCATGTAATTAATTCCAAGTTTCATCATGGTTGTTAATGCATGATCATATGTTGAATAACTGAAATTCATCAATTGTCAGCAACACGGTATGCTATATCTGATATAATTTATTTTGCATAAATCAATAAAACTTCAAAATAAATTACTTGTGTACTAACTTTGTGGTTTTTAACTAACAATAGCTGTATACATGGTCAACCATGCAGTTTCACATTGAAGTGTGTCTGACAAATTGTGAGTCACTGTGTTCTGCGGTAATAACTACTTGCCTTATGTTCATGCCCTCTGCAGCAGACCCAGAGGGTGCACCATGATAAGACACTGAAGCTGATGCATGACTAGAGGAGTGGTGACATGAGCATGGGCGATAAATTATTCCTTATGCAAAGACACTGGCTGTTCACAGGTCTCCCACATTCTATATGTTATTTTTAGTGGTATTTTGTAATGACAAATGTTTTTGGTACAACATGTACATAGTGCAGGATCTTGAACTTCCGGCATCTTGCGTCTACAACCACATGGAATGAGGCAAATGTTCTATATAGTAAATCCTAACCACACATTGGATCTCATCTAAAGGAATATCAGTATGTAAGGAAGGTAATTTGTGAACTATCTAATGGATTTGATTAAACAGAAGTGTGAGGGTTTCATAGAGGAATACAAAAATGTGACTGTGAACTGACTAACAAGTGAGTATGAAGTTCTGCCAGGGGAAACACCAAAAGTGATTATACCTTGAATAGTGTGAATTAGGAGATGATGTGAAAAATCTACAAAGTGCATTATTTGGAAAATAACATCACAAGATTTGATACAGATGAACGTTTTTGCATGATAATAAAGATATCAGGTCTCTTCTCAGGTATATAATTTTCTAGTCAGAACATTGTGATATAAGTCTGCAATCTGTTCATATATTTTGAATCTGAAAGGAGGAGACCAAGTTGTCTGAACAGTGGGAGTATAAGACAAATTTCCTGGTGAAGTGCTTGGATGAGTGGGAATAAAGGAAGGCTCCTGTTGCTGACAAATTGGTTCAGATTTCAGTAAGGTGGAAGCTGAATAAATAAATTAAAATGTTTCATTGAAAGCCACTGAAATAGTGTTATGTACCTTGGACATCTGTCCTCATTTAACATGTATTCTCTGTCATGAATAATGTGCTCTACAAGCAAACTTCTCACTCAGTTGTGAAAAGTTGTATGATATGCTCATCAACAACCAGAATTCTCGTAAGAATATCAGCAGTTCAAAGAAATATCCTTGGCTTTTTGATAATGAATGTTTCTCATCAAAATTGAGGTGTTGGATGTGTCAGGCTTCTGACAAGAAGCATGTGTGTCTTGCTAAGATTGTCAACCTACAGAAGGATTAGAGGTTTAGCAGCAGAGAAGTGAGCCATATTCAACCTAAAAGACAATGTGCAATTATTTACTCCAAATTCACATTCTTAGTGTTATGAAAGAAAGTCAAACATAATTCATTTAGTCATATGAGTTACATCCCTAGAAATATTGCATTGTAATACAGTATACTTGAGCCAAGCTATTTTAAAAAAATTCTATTTGGGTAAACTAGCGTGTACCATTTTTGGCTCCAAACATTATGGTCACCTTCAGAATCAAATCTTAAACCTCTTTCATTTGTACAGGTGTAATATTTTACCATTTATGTGATGTCACAAGAACTCTTAAATGCAATGAAATATTACAGTAGGGCACCGCTTATACGGCGGGTTAGGGACCAGACCCCCGCCGTAAAGCGAAAATCGCCGAAAAGCGGATCTTTGCCTTATTTCACTTGCAAATGCATATCAAAGCCTAATAAGATGTTACACAATCATATAGTAAGTGCACAATAGCGCTAGGCCTAAGAAAACGATATGAAATTAAAATGAATATCAGTAATACACACATTGTCCTCAGCTTATAGTGATTGGTGAATATAAATTTGAAAATTGATATGCTTATAGTAGGAAGGATGAAGGAGATGGCATCTTCATCATCTGACTCTTCAACGAATCTTATTCGTTTTGGTGATGGTTCGGAAGCCATAGACATGCCTTGTTCACGAAGTTTAATCATCTCTAACTTGGCATTTAAAGTAAGAGGCTTACGACTCCTCTTTTTATCGCTACTACCCTTAGACGCCATTGTAATTACACTGTAGTAACACAAAAATATTATATAAATATACAGTTTGTAATAACTGAAAAATTGCCAGAAATACAGAGACGTGGAGCGCACAAAAGCTGTAAACAGACTGAATCAGCAATGAGAAAATGGTGCCGGACGCACTTCTCTGACTCAGCTGTTGAGCGCCGTATTAGCGGATCGCCATAAAGCGGAGCGCCGAAAAGCGGGGCCCTACTGTATTAATGCTCTAATGACTTTCTGTACTGAATGTGTTGCTGAAGATGTCATAGCATATTTGAGCTTCAGTGTGAAAAAGAAAATGGAGTTCAGAGTTGGTGATATTAGCAATCACTGTGTTTTCGGTGATAATTACAGATCTGTTGCTGAAATTTTTATAGCATGTTTCAGCCTCAAGATGAAGAGGAGCTTTTTAAAGTTGGTGATAATACAGAAATGATCTCCGGTACTTCTGGTGATGTCTACTGGAACCGACCCCTGGAACCTGGCATATTGTATGATTTGATTCTGGTAGCACTCAATTGGCAGGATGGTGAATACGAGTACAGTTTTGCAAAACTGAAGCATCCTGTTCAGACTTTGTCTGAAAAGAAAGGTGGCATGGGCGCTGAGTGGGCTGCATTGCTGCTGTTGCTGATAATACCAGTAGCTGCAGTAGCTGTGTACTTTGTTATAAGGTCAGTTTTATATTAAACTCATGTCTTAGGATCCCCACAGAATAGCATCCAATACCCTACTGGTGGAAGGAATTTATGGCTCCTCCTTCATATCAATGCTCAAAGTAGTTTTTTTATTCTTCCCAGCTTCTCTGAATTTATGCCAATGCTCAGTCTAGCCTTGGCTTGATTTGACACCAGGAATACAAGATTGCTTATTCAATGCCATTGACATCTCCAGAGCAGTATTTTAATTACAAAAACTTGAAAATATAAATGTAAGGATATGTTCCACATGAAGTTGAAATTGTCTTAAATAAATTACATTTGTGTTCAATAACAAAGTTATCATAAATCCTGTGCTGAGGTCGGCTATAATACCATATAATGTTAGGATTTAAATTCCCATAATCCAAGGAAACTTTCTTCTAATCATGAATATTATTACTCTAATTAATATTAATATTTTGTGATTGTTTTTATACATTGTACAAGAAATTTGTGTTTCTTATAGAAGATAATATTAAACTGAACAATCTTTTTGAGTTTCTTTTTATGTTTACAGAAAGCCAAAGCAGACTGAGCCTATTGAATTGATTTATGAAGATGCTGTTCCTGGTAAGTATAGTTCTAAAATGTATAAATCAATCAGTTGACTTTCTTGACATTACAATAGGAGTTTATGTTGAAGGAAACTAAAATCTAACAATCAGCCTAAATATGATCCAAATCTCTTATTTCCACAATCCAAATGCGTACCACTGCATTAAGTGTAACTTAATGTCTCTCGTTTATTTCATCCAACTACCACAAATGGCCTTTCACTTAGTATCTTGTTCTTAACATGGCAGTGGAACTTGTGGTCTTCTAAATGTTTGATAATTCTGCTCAGGGGAATGAGTTATTTATTCAGATAGTTATTTACAAAATGTATGACCCATCTTCTTCAGTTGGGTTTTTATGTAATACTGAATAACATCATGTGACTTAAGATTGTCTTCCTTTCCAGCACACACACAAGTGTGCACAAGCATATGTACACAAAGCCTCCCACAATCACACACACAAACTCACACTCACATACACAAATATATACAGACCATATATATCGACTCTACATGCTGAAGTTTCTTCTGAATTTGCTGTTTGTCTATATATGCAAATGTTATTCTTCCATATTTGTTAAGAGAGACAAAACTAAAGAAATGAGCAAATCATTTAATAAAATTTATGTATAATATAACATATTTTTAAGTGAAGACATCATGTAGATATGTTGTGTCTTTCTATCGAGTCTTTGATATGAGACTGTGCTGCCATCTATCAGTTCTTGTACAAAATATTCATTTGGCCATAAATTTTTTTGAAAAATTGTTTAATAAATATTCATGACACTTGATATCATGATTATGCCATCGGAGTCTAAGCCAAACTTGTACTTTTTAATTTTCTGTAGTCTGCAGTACCAATGTGACAGGTGCACTAATTCATGAGATAGGAGGAAAATCATTTAGGATGGTTTCATTACCCATGATCCTCCATGCTACTGTCATCACCGTGATGTCCCATATACATAGGGGAGACCAGGGCAGAAGGGGGAACTTAATTTTTAGAGGCATGTGGAAGGGACAATAATAAAGACAAACATATAGAGGAACATTGTGTGGATTTATTGTCTATTTGAGATTTATAATGATTTATTAGTTTAGTTCTAAGAGTTACGTTTTTTTTTAAATATTAAATTCTTTACAAAAATGTAACTTGCCCCATACCCGGGGCAAGACAGAGTATGGTTGATATATGTTTTGAAAAGTTGTTAGAAGACATAGATTATCTAATAATTATGACGTAGGATCTAAAATTGATTTAGTATACAATGTAAAATATCGAAATTTTACACATTTGTAATCTACTTAGGCCTAACGCAGACGGCAAACATGTGCACCTCTTCTTCATCATGTCTACCAACACCTGCACTTGAGTTATGGGCCCATTTCAAACAAGACGAATACTGGATCCAACTTTCAATAGACTGCGAATAGATATCGCCACTTTACAGGCACTTGTCATTTTATCCTCTTCTCTGGGTACCCCATCCTGCCCCGAGTACATTCTTTCAAATTAGGATTGTCCCACCGAAAATGACTTCATGAAAATAAATAAAAATTTTGTGTTTAAGACTTTCATGAAAACACCTTGTAACATGCAACATTTAACAAAGTGGAAGTGAATAATGAATAGGTTTTACCTTCACTGGAAGATAAAAAAAAATTATAAAATGTAGGAGCAAAATCCCTTAACCTAAAATACCTTATGTCAAACATTTTTCCTGAACATGCCTGTACTCCATTCAGTTCACATGGCCCACTTTAAAACCATAGTTTGCAAAGTGTTTAAGGGACAATCAACTGTTCCAGCTGAGCTTCACTTTTATCCACCTTCTGCTTTATTAATAATTGTAAATGTTATTTTGGATTTGTGTCTGTTAACACAACAGCTGTTCTTACTTTTATGAATAATGTTAGTACTGGGAAACTTTTTTCTGCATTTACTCTGACTTTTCCTAATAGAGTTACACACCACATTAAGATTCATGACATGTAATAGTCTGGTGTGAATTTATCCCTCTCTTACTCAAATAGAATCTTGAACAGCACTGAGTTATACATGAATAAAACTGGGCAATACGAAAGTAAACAACTTCCTCTTGTTACTGCTGATAACTTGCAGCAATTTGAGACAACCGATTAAATGAACACATACAGTGGCATAGCTGGCATATATCCCCACTGTGTATATGCAGAATATTTTTCTTAATGTAAAATTCAGACCTGGTTGACAAGCATGAACTTTCATTGATGTAATAAAAATACTTGTCTTGTTGATCTTGTGGTTTATAGAAAGACAAGAACCTGGACCTAATAGAACTCCAGACTGCCATGCAGCAGATGAGCCAGTATATGAAACAGTGGTATGAATACAAATCATGAAATAGATTGCTGTTTTCAAAAAGAAGGCACGTGGGTGAAAGGTGCTCATGTAACTACCAGAATGAATCCCCAGTGAATACCTCTTAGTAATTTAATCATTGAGACAGTCAAACTCCATTCATGCAGTGGACGCTGACTTCCAGGAAACTCTGACATCAGTAACGTTATTCACAAATGTCAAATATGGGCTGATGAAACAACCTGCCTTCCGTAGCTACTTACACTTCATGTAAGAGACAACTCGTAAATTGAAGATACAGAGGCAATAACAGAGCAAAGAACTGTAAATTTTATGCTACTCAAACAATTTCTAACTTACTTTTGTTCCCATATATATTGTATTATTTGTGTAAATTATTAAAATACAAATAGAGAAATATGAATTGTATTTCTGGGTGGCATCCTTCAAAATGGACACAGTATGGATCTCTGAATGTTGCCAGTACAGAGAATTGCTATAACCACAATAAAATAAAACCTTAAAATCTTATAACAGAAATTTTACAAACAGGAAGCAGCATTCTTGCTATCTGCACATAATTCAGTGTTGTGCATGAGTTTACTCGAGCCCAGGGCATAACGGGGAACTCAATTTTTGGAGGCATTTGGAAGTGATAATAACAAAGACAAACACATGGAGGAACCTTGAGTGGATTTATTGTCTATTTGAATTTTATAAAGAGTTATTACTTTACATGTAAGTGTTACAGATTTTTAAAATATTAATTTCTTTACAAAAATGTAACTTGCCCCATTTTGCCCCGTGCCCGGGGCAAGACGGGGTATGGTTGATACATGTTTGAAAAATTTGTAAGAAGACACAGATTATCTAGTAATTATGACGTAGGATATAAAAATGATAAAAGTATACAATGTAAAATGTCGAAACTTTACACATTTGAAATCTTCTTAGGCCTAACTCATGTGCACCTCTTCATCATAGTCACTATCAACACCTGAACATGAGTTATGGGTCCACTTCAAGCAAGACGAACACCGGATCCACCCTTCAATAGACTGCAAATAGACACAGCCAAAATACTGGCCCTCGACATCTTGATCCTCTTCTGTACTTTTACTCGGGGCAAAACTGGATATCCCATTCTGTCCTACCCCATCCTGCCCCGAGTGTATTCTTTCAAATTAGGATTGTCCCACCAAAAATGACATAATGAAAATTAATAAAATTTTGTGTTTAAGACTTTCATAGAAACACCTTGTAACATACATCGTTTAACAAAGTGGATATGAATAGGTCTTACCTTCACTGGAAGATGAGGAAAATTTCTGAAATGTAGGAGTGAACTGCAGCATGGGTGATTATTTCAGAAACTGTAACCACAAAATGGAGCTGACTGACGTGACATGACCCTGTGCTCTATGCTAATGGTATTTCACCCGGTCCCGATAGATCGCAACGCATTGCAGACAAAATAAAGCCAATAACCTATTCTGCCCTGGTCTCCCCTATATGGTGAATGTGAATTTGTTTTAATTGTTTGTATTATGTAGTCCCACGCAACAGTTGCTACTAATTTACTTTGAAACTTTAGTCTTCATTTATAATATAATAGGTGTACATTGCTTTCTTCTATCTCCCTTCATCATATGCCTTATGTCAAACATTTTTCCTGAACATGCCTGTACTCCATTACAATATTTTCACATGAGGCTCTATACAGACAAACCAGCAACTGGCTCGTAGTCATTTAATACACAACATACATTGTGGTAGTTCTGTACTTTCACACCAGGCATTTGAAAGAAGACCAGCACAGGAGGCAGCAGAATATGAAAAATACTCAAAACACATTGAAGATTCACCTGATATATTGTCAGAGTGTCTGAACAGATATTCATGCTATTTGGTAAGGACATTATGAAATGAAAGAAGACAATCTATACTTTTCCATCTTAATTTTCTACATATGGTAATAGAAACATGTAGGATGTTCACACATGTGACATGGAATGTGTTGTTATTTGTCAGCATTTGTAATTCAAGCTGCCATCTATCATTTGCTGTAAGATATCACACCCACTACAAATGGTGCTGAGAACACCCATGGATCTTTTGCGTACAGGTGGCTCGATTACATACTATCCACAATTTCATTTCAGTAGCATCAATATCCAGTCTAAGGTCAAATTTCAAGCCTGTTACCTGCATCAAAACTTATTTAGGCTGATCAAGGATTGCACTGCATTTAACAAGCTAGGCATCAAATAATTATGGCACCATAACTTGATACTACTTTATCTAGAATCCAAGCTCCATTTTCATCCAATTTTTGTTCTGTAAGAATTTGATGCTTACGTTTTGGTATTCTCTCAATTAGTGTCTTGGCAATTTTTATACATTGCCCATTTTGCAGGAACACGGTTCCCATGTATAACAAGAATCACTTGTGCTCTCCAGTGTAAAACTTTCCAGTCTTGTTGACTCTTATGATACTTAAGAAAATAATATTGGGGGATATTTGGTGGTTGCAAAAAGGTATGACCTTTAGGCTATGTACAAATACTGCATTGTATGCCACCTTTACCTGCAGTAATAGTGAGATTGCAGTGGTCTTGTAGAGATAAGCTAACTCATGAACATTGCAGGAAATGCTGTTGACTCAGATATATTTTCCACACCTTCTAACTGTTACTGGCTCACACACTGTTGTTATCTAGATATATTGGACACCTGAAAAAGAATGATTTATGTTAGGTGTCCCATGCATGGATTATTTTATAGCCTCTAGTTTTACATATCTCCATTAGCTTAAGATGCCAATTAAAGAAAGTAAGTCTGACTGCTGAATCTCATGGTTATCGTTAGTGTGCAGTTAATGTTTTGGAAGGCCATAGTTTCAGTAGTTCTGTAGCAGTTCACATGGCCCACTTTAATACCATAGTTTCTTATGCAAAGTGTTTAATAAGAGACAATCGACTGTTCCAGCTGTGCTTCACTTTTATCCACCTTCTGCTTTATTAATAATTGTGTTTTGGATTTGTGTCTGTTAACACAACAGCTGTTCTTACTTTTATGAATAATGTTAGTACTGGGAAACTTTCTTCTGCATTTACTCTGACTTTTCCTAATAGAGTTACACCACATTAAGATTCATGACATGTAATAGTCTGGTGTGAATTTATCCCTCTCTTACTCAAATAGAATCTTGAACAGCACTGAGTTATACATGAATAAAACTGGGCAATACGAAAGTAAACAACTTCCTCTTGTTACTTCTAACTTGCAGCAATTTGAGACAACCGATTAAATGAACACATACAGTGGCACAGCTGGCATATATCCCCACTGTGTATATGCAGAATATTTTTCTTAATGTAAAATTCAGACCTGGTTGACAAGCATGAACTTTCATTGATGTAATAAAAATACTTGTCTTGTTGATCTTGTGGTTTATAGAAAGACAAGAACCTGGACCTAATAGAACTCCAGACTGCCATGCAGCAGATGAGCCAGTATATGAAACAGTGGTATGAATACAAATCATGAAATAGATTGCTATTTTCAAAAATAAGGTACGTGGGTGAAAGGTGCTCATGTAACTACCAGAATGAATCCCCAGTGGATACCTCTTAGTAATTTAATCATTGAGACAGTCAAGCTCCATTCATGCAGTGAACACTGACTTCCAGGAAACTCTAACATCAGTGACGTTATTCACAAATGTCAAATATTGGCTGATGAAACAAACTGCCTTCCGTAGCTACTTACACATCATATAAGAGACAATTCATAAATTGAAGATACAGAGGCAATAACAGAGCAAAGAACTGTAATTTTTATGCTATTCAAACAGTTTCTAACTTAATTTTGTTCCCATATATATTTTATTATTTATGTAAATTATTAAAATACAAATAGAGTAATATGAATTGTATTTCTGAGTGGCATCCTTCAAAATGGAATCAGTATGGATCTGTGAATGTTGCCAGTACAAATTACTGCTATAACCACAATAAAATAAAACCTTAAAATCTTATTACATAGAAATTTCACAAACAGGAAGCAGCATTCTTTCTATCTCCACATAATTCAGTATTGTGCATGAGTTCAATCCATAGTATTTAAGATAGGGGAACTCAGGGCAGAACGGGGAACTTAATTTTTGGAGGCATTTGGAAGTGATAATAACAAAGACAAACACATGGAGGAACCTTGAGTGGATTTATTGTATATTTGAAATTTATAAAGAGTTATTACTTTACATGTAAGTGTTACAGATTTTTAAAATATTAATTTCTTTACAAAAATGTAACTTGCCCTATTTTGCCCCGTGCCCGGGGTAAGACGGGGTATGTTTGATTCATGTTCGAAAAAGTTGTAAGAAGACGCAATCTAATAATTATGACGTAGGATATAAAAATGATAAAAGTGTAGAATGTAAAATGTCGAAACTTTACACATTTGAAATCTTCTTAGGCCTAATACATGTGCACCTCTTCATCATAGTCACTATAAACACCTGAACATGAGTTATGGGCCCACTTCAAGCAAAACGAACATCGGATCCACCCTTCAATAGACTGCAAATAGACATCGCTAAAATACTGGCCCTCGACATCGTAATCCTCTTCTCTACTTTTACTCGGGGCAAAACTGGATACCCCATTCTGCCCTACCACATCCTGCGCCGAGTATACTCTTTCAAATTAGGATTGCCCCACCAAAAATGACGTCATGAAAATGAATAAAAATATTATTTTTAAGACTTTCAAGAAAACACCTTGTAACATGCAACATTTAACAAAATTGAAATGAATAATTAGCCTGCGTAGTGTCGACGCAGTCTGAGACATGATCCTCGTGTGCCTGGCCGCTGCGACCGTGGGTTCGAGTCCCACTCAAGGCATGGATGTTTGTCCGTGTTCCCTCTTGCAGTCTTGTGGGTAAAGACTGGCCACGGAAGGCAAGGCTAACCACCGTGGTACTTTCGCAAGAAACCCCCCGAAAGGGTTCACGACGGTCTTGCTGACCATGAGACGAAAAAAATAATGAATATGTCTTAGCTTCACTGGAAGTTGAGAAAATTTTCTAAAATATAGGAGCAATTATGATTATGATTATTTCAGAAACTATAACTACAAAATGGCGCTGACTGAGATGGCATGACCCTGTTCTGTATGCTAATGGTACTTCACCCGATCCCGATAGATCGCAACGCATTGCAGACGAAATAAATCCGATACTCTCTTCTACCCTGTGGCCCCGTTCTGCCCTGGGCTCCCCTATAAGGAATTTGTGTGACGAAACCATTATTCTGTTTATGCGTTAAACACAGACTACTTTAAAGTTGATGGTAACTCAGAATAAAGTTATCTGAAAACAAATAATATATACCTACACTGTACGTATCACCTATTTACTTTCTTATATCTGGTAAGCATTTGTTTATTCTAAGCACACAACCTGGAATGATCTGTACCGTACATGCGGCTTATTAACAGTAATATTAATATGTTATTAATGTATATATTATAACATAAGCAGTTACTAAGAGATTACTCGTCCCTGGTTTACACGCTCGTAGAATAGTGATCGTGTAATTGTCTGAAACTGTTAAGAAAAGTTCATAAACTCGTATCCCTATTAAAACTGGACTTCATGTCAACCTCGAATATCTTAATAGGCCTTTACTTTATTGTAGCAGTCATGTTGTGTAGACTTCTATTCCGGAAGAACCAGTACCGAATCTAGGCCGCATGACCGAATCCTATTCTTTGTATTTTTGTGGTTCTCCCAGTAAATACTGGAATAGATCACTGCCGTCTTTTTAAAAACCCCTCCTTGTCTCAATTCTTTATCATCTTTCCAAGTGGTTAAAAAAATGTGATTACCGATAACTGACACTTACATAAAATCGTATTTAAGTAAAAGGCTAAACTCGATCGGAAGCAAATGTATGAGAACTCCCGAAATAATATCTTGACGTTTTACCGTAGAAACACAGTTTTATGTTTATTTAAACTCTGTTCAATTTAAGGTGTCAGAAGAGTTTTAAACTCGTTTTTCTTGAAACTTTCAAAAGGCAGTTGGTGACTTCTGACACGAAACCGACGACATGCAGTAGAAACAGCGGTTGTTGGTTAACTAGCCAAAATTAAGGACGAATAATTAGTAGGTCACTGAAAGATTCTTACCTAATGGCTGTTTCTCATTGAAGAATAATTCTTATTTTCACAGAAGATTTTGGGATCTGGGGTTTTGGGTAGTGGAATTAATATTAAAGCTAGTCAATGTAGTCCAACCAGATAGACTTTAAACTATTACCAAACACAATTAATTCGCAAACTCGGGATTGCTCGTCATTTAACTTGAGATTCGCTGTCTGTCACAACCTTCGTTGGCAATCCATGATAGAAAAGCAGTCGGCCAGACGGTAAATTTTCATACGTACTTGAATTTTAATAGAATCCCTAAGAGAAAAGTCTCAGAAGAAATACATAAGCAAACCATAACTGACATTTGGTTTAAATTCGTCGAGAATTCAGGAATACTGAAATGTCTCTTTTAGTAAGAAATATATCATATTGTTTTAAAGCAAAGGTTCAATTGCATGTCCGTTTAAGATTGGTTTTAGAGTCACTGATTTAAAGGACTCCTAATTTGTGATACGTGGAACGTTTTGGCTTCTAAACCCATCCATTGTTAAGCGTTTACCAAGTACTCATAAGGTCTCCCATGCAAGAAACTTTTCGGGAACATTCGTACAGGCCCAGCCTTCCATCTTGCTAATCGTTCCAATATATAAAAAAAAATTCCAGACTAGTATTTACAGTTGTATTTGCTAGGGATAAGGTGAGGAACTTCCTGTCGAGAAGAAAGAAGTGGGAACTGATAAAGAGACTCATAGCACCGCATCCTTCAGTGATACAGGCTCGGAATGTAGCTCATTCTGCAGAGCGTGCTTTATAGAAAGACGTGTGTTATTGTATGTTCATCTTGATTTGAAACTCGTTAATAAAAAGAGCTGCATCATGGGAGGACTAGAATTTGCACTGAATCTAATGTAAGTATTGTTTTTACCTCTTAAATTGAGGTCCAGTCCCATTATATTTTCTTTCAGTTGTAAATATTCTGTATTTTACTTGTAGTTTTCTGACGTTGCATTCCTGATAAGAGGCATGAGGTGTTCTAACATTTCTGTCGATGCTCTGTACAAAATGGAAACTGCTTTATATCTGAAGTCACAGTCGTAACACAAAGACGCACAAAAAAGCTATGCCGTGCCATACCTCAAAGCTATTCAGTATATATACGAGTGCCCCTCTTTTTAATTAAGTAGTGCAAACGTAACTTGGGAACAATGGCGCCCTGGACGAACACTATTTAAGGCCCTTCCTCCCATCCGACCCCTAAACACAGACCGGCTGTACAGCATTAATACCTTGTGTGTAAAGAAATACTCGCCGAAACCAGCAGAATGATGATAATTGCGCCCTAGTAAATGCCTGAAGAGATTAAGAAGTTTCACATGCGAGGCGATTGGGGTATTTAAAGAACTATTGTAGAGCGACGGACGAAACAAGTAAGATTTACGTTGCCATCTGTAGCTTCCTTTGGCATTTTAAGTCCTTTCTTTTATTCCCCTAAGCCCCTTGTGTCTCTGCGAATGCTTATTCATAAAATTCACAGCCATTCTCCATAACTTTAGGCCTCCTCCATTCATATCTCAAGGATGCACCAACCCGTTGTGACAAGGTACTCATGTAACATGGGATCTGGCTCTCATACGACGAAGAAACAGTTGATTATGACAGACGATGAGTAAATAATCACGGGTTTAGCAATCCTCATAGTTAAGGACACCAAAATTTAGGGTTTTAGGTTTTCACGGCGGTGGATACGAAGAAGGCTATCTTCTGGGTTTAGCGCCGTTATCACACTGATGATGGAGTCATCAAGGAACTCTGAAAATCTCGTAAAGTTCTATACGGCGCCACAACCCACACGACAGCCATCTTCACGCCGACATTTCTTTACGATTAAGGAAAAACATGAAAATCCGTTCTCGTATTAACCTAAGACAAAATGTAATCGAATATCAAATGGGATTGGTGATATTGATAACGAAAGGGAATATGCACCTCCGCGGCGTTTTGAAGCAAACTGTACCCTAAGAAATGGTGACTTGCAATAACCCCATCCACCTCCATTCACATCTAATGCGATGAAAACTTTTTTTGTTCGACCAATTTTTCGCAATCGCCCTGCGCTGACGGCTCGTTCGCCTCGCCTAAGACCGGTTGAGGCTGAATTATTTCTCGGCACTATGGCGAGTTTTCCCTATTCGCAGCTTCTCGTCTCTTTTTGGGCAGAACAATGGACCTGTCGTCAGAATTAAATAAATAAATAAAACTATGGCGAGTAGTTAGCTACACGCTCCGGTCGCTTTGGGAAAGAACAGCGGTGCCCATTCTATATGACGCTATAAGGGCCTCAGAGTCGGTCTGAATGCTGCAGGGAATAGAAAAATTCTGACCTACTGGGAATCTAGTGTCGGTCATCCATCCCTTAAGCTCATACAAACTGATCTTTCCCGGCTCTTCTAGCAGTTCTGTTTCGTCACACTTTCAGCAAGTCTAGCTAAGGAGAGTCCTGTAATTAGCCATGAAATTACGCACCAGCTTCCTGTTAAGGAATTAATTACCACTGCACCACAGCCTTTTACTGTGAAAAAGTTATTGGTTCACATCTCGCAACGTTTGTGCGCACTTTACGCCTGTTCTAAGTATAGTATTCAAATTGGAATTATTTACCTCTTTTCTTGGCTCTGTGTACAACATAACTACAAAGATAAGTATTTGTGAATTTATTTGCTTGAAACAAAGGGCAGCTCTTCTTCCGTTGGGTTTCGATGCGTCTCTGTCGTTAGTTTATAACGACGTTGTAAAAAATGCTGGTATTGTTCGGAAATGTCGTCATGTAGACCAAATTCTAATGAAATATTATATGATTTCAGGCTCTCCTACATTGCTGCACTCTATTTTGGGAATTTTGTGTCAGCTGCAGGTGAGTTGCCTGAACACTTTAAGGTCACTTATTTACCGACCGCGTGAGATGGATTTCTCAGGAACGTAAATGTGTTTGAACAAAGGCTCTATTAATAATTTTGGAGTCAAGATTGACGGCATGAAACATGACTTGGTGGTAAAAGAATTGTAGACATTTGGTATTCGCAAAACCTCACATTTACGTTCGTTAAGAATAAATTCTAGACACGCTTCTAATTTATATCTCAATTGGGTCATGTTTGTGTTTTATTGATACAATATTTTATTTTCCGTCTATACACAAACTTAAAATAATGTTGTTTAAAATTATTTAAAATTATAACATTCTCAGTAGACACTGCATCTTGTTACATTTTTTATATCGACGACATGTTTCAATGTGTGTTACATCATCATCACACTTCTAAGTTGCTATAATGGAACTGTAATGTCTACTATTTACTTCAAATTCTTCCAAATGTGCGGACTGCTAAAAACACTTCTTTAGGCATGCCCCAAAAATAAATGTGACAAGTATTCGAATTCGGTGATCTGAAGGTGCCACAGTCCTTTACTTAAGAGTCGTTCGCCGAAGACTCCATCTGACGCAACAACAGAATTGCTCGCAGTGTTGCTGTTGCATTATCTTGCATAAAATTCCCATGCAATTTGCTTACATCAATCAGCTGACCAAAGAAGGGCGACAGAGTCAATTTCACATAACGTTCCGATTCTGTTTTGTGAAACGTCACAGCCCTGCGCCCTAATTGCAAACAAAATATAGAATTTTAAATTATGCAGTGTCACAAAATGAGGGATTTTACTCCTTCGTTATCCACTATTTAAGCTGTTTACGTGTATACAACGCCTCTTCAGGAGAAAACGTAAGTTCTGGATAAGAAATCATTTGAATACCGTTTCCTGAAACCTGCATTTCATGTTTTACAATTTGGAGGCAAATGGCTGTGAACGACTGTAGCTTGTAATAAATTAACTTTGGAATTTGAGCATTGCATTTTGGTGAAGAGCCAATACGCGTAACGGCTTTTTCAAGATTCTATCTAACCGAAGTAAATACATGTATTTTTCGAAAAAATCTTTTTTTGTACAGTACCGATCCCGTCGAAAGTAATTTTGTTACGTTAATGTAAATCGTTGCTTTTCGCAGCTCTGCAAGATCACGACACCTCCTACGAAACTTATTACGGAGTTTCCTTCGATGAGGAAAACTGTACAAATGCATCGAATAGTTCTGTTTAACAATACATTTTATTTTTGTACACTACGTTTATAAAAAACTACGAATTGCATTTCTAATTTTATCAACAAAAGTTAAAAATTCTAAACAAGCACTTCTAACGATATGCCAGCAAACATCCAGCATCTAAGCCGGGGATAAGCGGGGTCAGTAGGCAGACGCGGGCAAAAGACTCTTAGCCGGCCGGTCTACTAAGAAATCGGGTTCCTGTGCAATAATCGTTAAAAGGACTATGAGACCCATTTACTGGCTACGAGATTGAAGGGTTGGTAACAATGTAGCATGGCCACTGTGAACCTCTTTTTAAGGCTACGAGAGACAAAAATTAAGGATAGTCGAGTTTATCAGAGAACCGTTTCAGTGAGTCGATCATCACGGGATGTTGGAGGTAATCATTGATACAAAACTGACGTGTGCGGCCAAAACCAATGAGTTTGGAGGAAATTAAACCCCTAAAGAAACGGCATTCTTGGCCCCTGTTTTACTCATGAAGTACCTGTCCATCAGAACCGGCAAGTTAAAATTGAAGCAGTTTATTAGTCCTATGATTTATAAATCACGCTTTGCCTGGAGGTGGGCAGCTCTCAGTCAAGTCCAGAAGCTGCAAGTGATGAGGTCCAAGTGTCGTCGCATTCCGACTAACGCTTTTTCGAACGATGGCAACGAAAATCTCCGGGATTTGGAGATTCTGTTTCTGCAAACCCCCTCGGAACAAGAACACATTTTCTAGCGAAGGTTACGTATGTGAAGCGCGAAAACTCCCTTAAGTCGACAAATTGGAAAAAGCATGTGCCGAACATGGTCTCTTGGAAGTTGACGCGTGTTAAGCGATGATGGATGATGATCAGCAAGTTAGTCAAGGCTGTGTCTAATTAGTCGTAATTGAACGCAACGAGAATAATTTTACTCATGCAGGCCATCAGACGAAATAACTATTCGCGAAGTTGCTGAAATCTTCAGCCAAAGCGATTCCAACACTTGGAGGCTCAGCTGTCAGACATTAATCTTCGCAATAAAAACATTACCTTGGGCTGTCGTTCGCCTACCAGTCAACGCATATCAAAGCAATCAGCGAAAACAAAGTCGCGTTACCATAAAAATGTCCTAAGTTGTTTGTCAGGCACTGTTTACCCATTCCTGCTATCCGCTTCGTCGCAGAAATGATTTACGTTTCTAAGGTCAAAGTCTTGCACTTAAGTTCAGGCTTCTTGGTCGGTTGGCTGGTTGTTTCGGTTAGGATGGGCAGCGATCCCCAGCTTTTTGAGTCTAACATTCCCTTCTGTTTAGAGAACAAATAAATTGCATGGTTGGATCAACTTCGCGCTAGTAGTAATAGGCCCTGCTCTAAACATGTAAAAACCTTCACCCAAGACAAAAATCCTTTGAGAGCAATCACATCAACAGTTATATCGTAAGGCACATCTTACCAGTTCGAATTATGTTTCGAACGGAGGAATGGTCTTATCTACAAAGGGCGTCACTGCAGCACGCAGACGCCCTCGTCCCGTTAATCTTGTCTTAATAGCATCTAAGACCACAGTCCGTTTCGCAAAAAGTAACACAGCTCTTTACCATTTTTAAGATGGATTGGTTTGCTCTTTGAGGAAATGATCCGTTTACACTGAGAATATAAATTAACCCACAATTACAAATTGCAGAATTAATGACTGTTAAAGCAGGCCGGGGAAACAGTTCCAACTGGTTTGTTAATGTAAAGGTGGTTATAAGTTTAAATTTATGCTCATTTCTCATTTGAGTTTAACCAAATTTCAGTTATATCTAATTCTTTGTTTAGGATATCCAAATGTGACGATGATTAAGAAAGGACAGAAAGTGTGGTGTGTAGCCCAAGAAGATGCTGCAACCTCAGCTCTGGCATGGACCTCGAAGAATTATAGATTAAACGTGGCAGGTAAGCAAAAACTTTCTTTTCGCCTTTTTATTTCTGTTGCCAGTAAGCTTGTAGATTTGTATAAAGTCCTGTTTATGTGTTTCAGGATAGGATTTTGATGTTAAATTTTAGAATTAATGACGTGACACGTCAGATTAATAAAAACTGGGAGGCTGAAATTTCTGTTCTATTATTAACAATTTTAATTATTAATTATGAATAAATGATGGATGGTTATATTGCGACGTAATCACCAACCCCATAGAGAATTCAGTCCAGAGATATTTACGGCCCATGAATACAATTCAAATTTAAAATAAAATTACAATCTCTTATCTTCCTTACTGCGTCGTAACCGCCCAGGATCAGCCCCACTGGAAATATATGTTGTTTTATTATCTTCTGTTGTTATGGCGACGATCAGCATTGTATTTTCGATCAGGATGCTGCCAAGCCTTCACTTCTTTGTATCTGTCCAACGTCTTGGTTGTTCAGCTGCTCCCTCCTTACGGAGGTAAGCTCTGACAAACTTCAACGGCGGCACTGAGGGCTTTTCACATTGTTGTTCTTACTCTCCGATGTTTCAGTGGTGGCCGTGGGCTTCGAATTTTGGGTAGTCTACAATTCCGCCAAAATTTCTTTCAGATCCTTCTTCTTCCGTTTCAAAGCTGCAATGCTGCTGACAGTCGTCGCTTCTCACAAAGCAGGAAGGCGAATGAATTCGCGCCGGAGTTTGTCTTATCGTTTTGACCGTTCTTCCAGTTACGGTTATCCGTGACCCCATTGGTAAGTGTTTGTCGACAGTCTGTTCTGAGGTGCCCGACGTTTCCATACTACCTGCGGTGGCTGTATCGTTCTCACGCGGGCGGCAGTCTTATTGGCAGCAGCTTCTGTGGCGTTTCGCCGCCTCTAGGTTCATGGCCTGGCTGAGGGCATCGCCGAAGTTCCTTTTGTTGCCCATGAGGAGGTGCTGACTCTTTTCGCGTTCTCTCACATCGTCAACGTCAACTGCTAAGTACTTGGTCCTGCGTAAAATTAATTATTATTTTCAAACCATAGTTCTGCTAAATACTGAAGAAATGGGGCGTGGAGAGTAACTTGCCTGTTCTCTACTTTAGAAAGGTAATAATTCCTGCTGTAAATTTTCAATCTCATTTCATGTTCTCAGCCTCATATTTCGCTGGAGAAACAAGTGACCTAGACTGTAACTTCATGAAGCCAGAGACTTGCAGAAGATGGAATGGCTGGGAACTATCATCAAGTTTGGAACATCCTGTGCCTCCTCTGTTCGACTACCGTTGGAATGGTAAGTATTTTGAACTTATGTGAATGTTAACTTCATTTCACAAACCGTGGGAACCCTCACAGACTTTAATATTTCTGAGATGATTTCAGCTATATAAGTTTCCATACATTTGTGTTTCGTGAAGAACTCAGTGTCTGCATTCAAGCATATCTAGTGCGTGAACAACATTAATGAAGTCCCACATCAAGAAACCATTAATCAGTAACACATTTTGGGAACCAAACATGAAAGTAGAGTTGTTAGCATTCCGGCTTCATAATGAGGAGTTGCTGTCTTCATGTTTTGGCCCAGAGACTAGTTTTTACGATTTAATGTTTTCATGGTTTTCCTTAGTCACTCCCAACAATAATTTAATGTTTTTGATGAACATTAGTTTCTCACTACTTTCTGGAAAAAATGCAATTTTAACGTAAATATGTTAATAATTTTCAACATTTGTTTGTAATATAACGTAACAGTAATTTTTTACAACTTCAAATGGCTCTGGCTAGGTGTCAGCACCATGCAGATCAACAAAAATGTGTTTTATAACTCAAAGAAGGAAGGTGAATGTTGCAGGTAAAGGAGAATATTATTTCTTGATGTGCACCTTTTGTAAAATGTTGGACTATACCAGAGGTTCCCAAAGTGTGGGGCGCGCGAGTGGTTTTCTGGGGTGCGTGTTGTTTGTATGAAAAACATTTCTAACATCCGTTGCTTGGTTGTCTTACAGTGCTGTATACTCATAGCTAAATTTTATGTGAAATATGTTTGCTTGCACTTGTTCTGGAAGGGGGGCGCGAAATTTATGAAATGTTTTAAGGGGGACGCAAGGTATAAAAGTTTGGGAACATCTGCACTATACAGTAATAGATGTTTCTTCAAACATTGTCGAGTAATATAATGACATTTAAATTTTAAAAA
Organism: Zootermopsis nevadensis; assembly: GCF_977971745.1. Lineage (NCBI taxonomy): Eukaryota > Metazoa > Arthropoda > Insecta > Blattodea > Termopsidae > Zootermopsis > Zootermopsis nevadensis. Next base: position 1,942,959 of record NW_028259151.1, on the reverse strand, counting down.
TACATTTTATACACTTACAATCGGCAATTCGTTGGTCCCCGCGATTGACTGCGATTCTTTCATGTGATTGATGTGTACAATCATCTCTGCTGTTATGCGATAGTTGCATTCATGTAAGACGCCGACCTATAGAAAATCGCGTAGTAAAAATAACCTCTGTACCTCCGCAGAGATTAAATTAGCCCTTTGAAAGTCTAAAGCTCCAAGAATGAAATTGCATAAGAGCAAACTCTCATATGCAAAAGTTTGCATTTCACGAACAGCTTTTACCGATTCATCGATCTCATTGGAGCAAATTCGTGTTAAAGAAACATACGTAATTGCAGAGATGACTGTATTTATAATTTTTATTCAAAATCAGCGATATAAGAATTACGATTTAATATAAGAACCAACAAGAGATACATTGTAAAACGTTATGAATAATAGTAAATTATTTTTTCACTTTTTGACTTGCTGGTTTCAAAATCGGCGTTATTCTAAATCGGCGCAAATCGAGGGCTACCTAAAATACCATTGTAAGGCTGTGTTTCAGTGCTTTAAGATGAAATTACACTTTATTATGGTGGACCAAACACAGTGTGTCCTTAGCAGACTAAAATTATCATGTTTGATCTCTGTACAAAAATGGACTTTCCTTATATTATCTTTACGTGTACAACTTGTTTGCCAGGGAATGTAGGTTTTTACAGGGTTTATGGAATAGGGGTCTACAAATATCCAGTTTATAGCAAATCGGTTAAAGCAACAATTTACATTAAACTCAGCAAAAAAGTCATACCATATGATGACAATGCAATGCTGATTTTCTGAAGTCATGTTATAATTTATTTTAAGTTTAAGGTTTAAATGCGTCATGTTTGTGTTTTATAATTAAAATATATAATAAAATTCAGGTCAATACACAAACTTTATTTAGATGTTAAAATTTTAAAATTTAAAATTTAAAATTTGCGCCATTCATCGCTACAACGATGTTACAATAGAGCGCCTTCATTCACTACATGTTTCGATGCGAAGCATCATCTTCAGGTGTTATCCTTTAAAACTACTTTATATTACAATGCATGTCTTTCAATTTATTCGTCCGTTTTGTTCATTATTATAGCATGTGCTAATAATAATAATGAACAAAACGGACGAATAAATTGAAAGACATGCATTGTAATATAAAGTAGTTTTAAAGGATAACACCTGAAGATGATGTTTCGCATCGAAACATGTAGTGAATGAAGGCGCTCTATTGTAACATCGTTGTAGCGATGAATGGCGCAAATTTTAAATTTTAAATTTTAAAATTTTAACATCTAAATAAAGTTTGTGTATTGACCTGAATCTTATTATATATTTTAATTATAAAACACAAACATGACGCATTTAAACCTTAAACTTAATAATGGGCAAAAAAAAAATGCGTATACCAATATTTAAATTTAAAACGAAAAATATTGAAATGCAATGCAAGTATAAGATTCAATAAGATATGTCTAAATAGCAAAATAACACCAAAATATGCTAAAATCAAAATCAAAAATCAAAATCCAGACATACCTAAAATACAACAAAAAGCTGAAACAATGTATATAAAATCAGAAATTAAACAATTATATAAAAAGAAAAATCAACTAAACATATTAACATACAGAAAACATTTAGAAGCAGCAAATATATGGAAAGAAGCTTGGATAAATATTGAAAATCAAATAACGCAAAAACTTCAAATTGAATTAACAAAACTATACCTTAAACAAAATAATAAAATAAAACAATTAAAAAACAATAGTGAAGAAAACAAACACAATAACATATCACAATCAAATGAAGCACTACACCCCTTCGCATGTCGTATTAAAAACTTAACAAATATTCAATTCACACAAAACGAATATAACTTATTAAACAAAGGTTTAAAATATAACTTACACCATAAACAAAAAACATGGATTATGGATTTAGCATTCGAAGCAGAAACTGCCATAAATTTCATTCCCATACAAAAACAAGATCATATACGACATGTAATAGCAAATAAAATCGAACAATTAATCAAACAAAACAAAAACAACCAATACAATAAAACACACATAAACGAATGGAAAATAATAAAAAGAATAAAACAAAAGTTAGAACAAAATAAATTAACAATTACACAAGCAGACAAAGGGAAAACCATCATAATACTATCCATTGAACAATACCAACAATACATTACCCAATTTATAAATAAAAATTCATTCACACAATTAACACAAAACCCAACTCAAAAATATCAAAAAGAAATACAAAAAATAACCCATAAATGTAATAATATTTTCAATCCGCCTAAAACACAATACTACAATCATAGCGCATCTTCACCTATTATTACAGGACAAATAAAATTACACAAAAATCCATACTCCATTAGACTGGACATCTGCCCCTGCATATAAAATAGCAATAAAATAGCTAATATTTTAAAAGAATACTGTAATTTACCAAACACATTTAACATAAAAAATTCAACCGAATTTATACACGAAATTCAGAAATTGAAATTTGATAGTAATAAGGATATAAAAATTTGCTCATTTGATATAAACAATATGTACACTAACATTCCAACAAATATGTTACAAGATATTGTAAATAATATTTTAGATAGACACAATATAAATAAAAACTCAATAAACGAAATCATAATTATAGTCAATACCATTATCAATCAAAATTATTTTAAATTTAATAATAATTATTGGAAACAAGACACAGGCTTACCAATGGGTGCACCAACATCCAGTATACTATCTGAAATATTTTTACAATGTATTGAACATAATCACATTGTAGACATATTAAACAAAAATCAAATTAAATATTATGGCAGATATGTAGATGATGTATTTATAATTTATGACACAAAAAAGACCAATATAAAATACGTTCTAAACGAATTTAATAATATAAATCAAAATATACAATTCACTATGGAAACAGAACAAGAAAATAAATTAAATTACTTAGATTTAACCATAATACGAAATAATAATGATTTTGAATTTGAAATATACAGAAAACCTACTAGTACAAGTACAATAATACATGCATCCTCATGCCACCCTAACGAACATAAAAAACAGCTATAAACTACCTAATAAATAGAAAAAATACATACCCTATAACCATTAAAAACAAACAAACTGAATGCAATATAATAAAACAAATTCTAAAAGAAAATGGCTATAATAATTATGAACAAAAACCAAAAAACAAGGTAAAAAATGAAAATGAAAATAATAATGAAAACGAAAATATTCAAAATAAATGGGCCACCTTCACATATATAGGTAAAGAAACAAAATACATATCTAAAATATTCAAAAATAATAATATAAAAGTTGCATATAGAACAAAAAATACAATAAAAACATCCTAAAACAGAAACAACAATTTGACACAAAAAACCAATACGAACAACCTGGCATATATAGATTAAAATGCATGGAATGTCCTTTAACCTACATAGGCCAGACAGGACGCACCTTTAAACAAAGACACAAAGAACATATAACAGCTATAAAACAATAAGGATCACTCAGCTTACGCAAAACATATATTAAACACGGGGCACACATATGGGGGAATAGAACAAACATTAGATATTATAAAAATTGTACAAAATAGACGCCATAGAGAAACCATAGAAAAATACCATATACAACGTACACATAAACAAAATATTGCTCTAAACGATAGTAACCTATATTTAAATAACCCGATTTTTAACATAATACAAGTCATTGACTCAAGCACCTGACACCCTCTACCTATATATACGACCCGCATCTATACACGAAACCAGTCCACGAACAGACAGTCAACCTGAGCAGACATAGATACACCGTACAACACGATTCATGGTATGTTATTGTGTTCTTACTGTTACAAATATAGAACAATATTCCAAACTTATTTACATATAAATGAATAACTCCCAAGTTTATTAATTTTATTTACAGAATAATCAAAAACAAACATAGGATGCATAAAACGGGAGGATCAGCGGAGCACATGCTATAATAATGAACAAAACGGACGAATAAATTGAAAGACATGCATTGTAATATAAAGTAGTTTTAAAGGATAACACCTGAAGATGATGCTTCGCATCGAAACATGTAGTGAATGGTAACATCGTTGTAGCGATGAATGGCGCAAATTTTAAATTTTAAAATTTTAACATCTAAATAAAGTTTGTGTATTGACCTGAATTTTATTATATATTTTAATTTATTTTAAATTGTGGGAATTAGAATTTAACAGGAGAGAATTCATATTTTGGCTGTGATTACAGGGATCCTGAAAACTTGTACAATGACAAGTCTGAAGGAATATAGAACTTCATCACAAATGTGCATCAGTATTTTAATATAATACCAATTTCTTAAGTATTGCTAATTATAATATGTAAAATGTGCCTCTTCAATTTTCTTATTTGACCACAGCTCACATCACTACTCATCTGGAACACATCTGATCATTAGTGACCATTTAATCATACAGGATAAATATGAATTAATAAAACATAAATTATTACATGTCTGGCTCAGCACGTGTAACTAAATACATTACTGTGCATACTATCATTCAGTGAAGTATTTTATGTAAAGCTCCACATGTTATCAAGGCATATGTTGAGCTCACTGTACGGACATAGAACATTAATTTCTAAATATATTTTATTTTCTTACAGACTTACCCGTTATTCAAACCAGTGGGAAGTCTGAATTTTCTCATAACAACAATGTTCGCCTTCCAAAGGAGAAATCATATTGGGAAGTGACAGTGTCAGTGAGTGCTGAACATGATGCATATATTACGCTATGCAAGGGTGCAGATCCATTCAGTTCAGCATGTTACTGGATTCTTCTTGGAGGATGGTACACTAGTCAGATCAGAAGTGTAATCAGACGATGTCCTGATGGTGTCAATAAGGAAGATTACCCAACAGGACAGTGCAAAGAACCAGTTTATGTAAACTATGTAAGTATTAATGTAAAAAGTAGTTTGAAGCTTTTAGCAGGTTGATATGTGTAACTGCACCTATTTGTCAACCTGAAACTACAGCAAGAAATATCCTTCATAAAAGCATACTAAAATCCCAGTGATTGTAAGAGTTGTTTCAGTTTATGTGGATTATTATGTGATATTATGAATGGTAATGAAACAAAAAGAATATGGTGCATCATATAAGGTGAGGTAGGAAAAATACATTTAACGGCACAGATGTCATTTATTCTTACAAGGAATAGAAAATAAAGGATCAAGGAACAGTTGATAATGTCTTTAATTTCTTTCTAAAAATTACTGAAAGCTTAAATTCACATCAAGTGGGAGAGATGTTATTTAATTTTTTGAAGATAAATTTCTTCCGTTTCTTGGCTTCAACATTATTCCTATCACAGAAACAGAGATAAAAAATTCCAATGTTTGCAAATTGATAACCATCTAAATCAGAAAAATAAAATTGATAAACTGATACCTATGTTAAGTGGAGCATGTTATGCAGATAGATCTACGTTGCATGCCAGTAACACTGACACAATTGAATTAGTTTATTTTACCTATTTTCACTCCATAATAAACCATGATTTTTTTTTTTTTTTTTGGCAATTCATTGAACAGTGAAAAGATATTAAATTTAGAAAACAAAATTGTTTGATGAATGGCTGGTGTCAATCTTAGACGTTTCCCTTGATTCTAATGGGGACTCTTGTAGTTTGATTACTATGATTCTAATACTCTCAGAGGACATCATCATAGAGAAACAATACATTCTGTTTTGTTACTCACCATGGCATATTGTATACAACATGAATAAGAAAAATCCCCAAATATAAATTTTAGATGTCAAGAGGTTACTTAGAGAGTCATTAGATGACAAGGATACTGTCATAAAGGACAGAGAATTACAGAGAATACAAGTTGTTCCCAAGTGTGTATATCTTTCACTCTTCACATAACAAAGTATTCTTAATATAATTTAATTGAAGTTCAGAAAATATCAACACAAGCTACCAGAACAAATAACATATAATGGTTCAATATTAGGAAGGAGGATCAGAATAGTGTCATAGAGAAAGACATTTTAGTTTGCATACACATTCATATTTATTTGCCCACTAAGTTTCTTCCACCTTTATAAACTGAGTTAATTCTTTCATCAGACCCATGTGGTGACAAATGAAAAGTGGGTTCATGTGACAATAACCTACACTACCACACAAGAATATCAAGAACTGAAAGTGAAAGTTGCTGGTGAGGATCAGCCATTTCTTCAGTATAAAGACATTAATAAAACGTCTCCAGAGTTTATAAATGTTCGGAGTGGACAAGGTGCACATGCTTACTTTCAAATCCAGAATTGTGAGTAATTTAGTATTGTCATTAAGATATGATTTAAGCAAAATTTTAATGCTTTTGTTCCTTTATGAGATTTTTCTGTGTGAAGAAAATATGCTGATTGTACTAATGTATACAACCATAGCAAATCTTCTTTGAAAATATATGATTTGCATGCTATTTCCTTGGCACTACTGAGGGGAATGATAAAGTGGAATTGTGTAAGATCAAAAAGATCTCCTTTAAACACACCATTGATTTTGATTATCCATATTCTTCTCTCTGCTCCAAAGGAATGTTAATGGCATTTGCATGAGAATTTCTGATGTACACAGGTTCTCATGCAATACTATAATCCAGCCAATGTCTGCTCCAGGAAAGACACACATCTCTGTGCTGTCTGCTTGCCCGCATTTTAAACTTTCATGGTAAACAACTATAGAGTTCTTTGTTCCTGCGATACTTGCACACAAAAACAGGTCAACCAACTTATCTCCCCCATTATTCAATATACCATCTGAGGGTCAGTTTTGCTTGGTACAGTTTCTAACACAGAAAAGCACAGTCCAACATCAGGGGCATTACAACAGCATACTCTAATTGCTTAGTGTTTGGTCTACCTCTAAAAATGTGATGGTTGGGACTTGTAGCATACATGGATACATGAGAAATACATACAAATTTTATTGTTGGAAAGCCCGAAGGAAGACACCACTCGGATGACCTAAATGTGAATGGGAGGATAATATTAGAATGGGTCTCAGAGGCACAGGATGCTAAGGTGTGGACTAAATTAATCTGGCTCAGAATGTGGACTAGTAGTGGGCTCATGTGAACATGGGAATGAAATTTGAGTCCCATAAGTAGGGAAATCCTTAACTATATAAATATCACACAATAATATTAATCAGGAATATTTTATTAATTTTATGCTTCCATTTCTATGAACATAACAACCAATGTTAATGTTGTAATATTCCATCTTAGTGCTGGTATTCAACCAAATAGTTCAAAGCAGTTAACATTTACAATAAGATCCCTGTGGCACCGTCACCTCTTGTAGAGTTAGTCAGATATCTAGCAACATAAGTAAATATTGTAGAAGTTGGTAAACATGTTTAATTTGTTCTGTATTTCAATGTGTCTTCCACTCCTTAGTTATGAAACAATTTTAACTGGTACTGTTTGTGTGTATTACTTTAAATATTATTACAATACAATCAAAACCTACACGCGCACATGCATGCACATTCTTTGATAACAACATTCTTGAACTCCTGATTATAATATCACCATCATTCAGCAGCTGCAATGTCCATTTCTTGTTTGGTGCACAATCAGCTGTCAGCCATTAGTATGTGTGTTACTTTATTTCTTTTGTCCTATAACCAAATTAAACAAAGAAAACAAATCAGTATGTAAATTGGTTTATCATTATTAATGCTCGAAGTTTATTGATATTTTATTATAAGCCTGCACTTAACAGGCCAAATTAAGCATACAAGCAAGAAACAATATCTCCATGTGCTAAAAAAACAGAATGGTATTTTATATTGTGCCACATTGTTTTATGGAGTTATATATTTAGTAACCAAGTTTCTTATTATTATTCTTCTTCTTCTATCATTATATGTTTTATATGGATCTATGGACAAAAAGGCTTTCCTTTCTGATTTCTTGCTACATCTTCCCTCTATACTAGCACCTGACTGAACAATCTTGTTTTCAGTCATTCCAGGGGTCTCTATTATTTCAGTCTTAGTTGTAATGGTCTTCCAAGTATACTTAATTCATTCATTCTTATTCAATATCTAAATCCAGATACTTATGGATTGATGAAGGACAAGCTGACAAGTCCTTGGTTTCATCCACGCTCTTCGCAGCTCTGTGTGAGTCTTCAGTATTACACCTATTCTAAAGCAGTGAGAGGATTCACAGCTGCAAAGCTTTACATAGAGTCTGCAAGCAATAACATACACACGTTTGTGAAAAATTTGAAACCCAGTAAGGTCAGTATTACATAATTCAGTTCAGTACGGCACATAACTATATTAAAACCACAGGTCTGCAAACCCTAGATGGTGGAAAGGAATAACAAGAAAATCAGTTAAATACAGGAAATTTACCAAGTCTAATTAATCTGTAAGTTATTGTATTGAAAATTAAATGATGCTGGTAAATTTTGCTATATTGATGGAATTATATGTATTTTGTAACTAGTAGCTTGGTACCTATAATATGGTTTCATTTTCCAAAAATCAGTCCTCCAGATTTTGCATCAGTGAGTAATAATCTGACAGTTGCCCCAGTATGGTTTAATACTCAAATATAAACTTATTAATTTCTCTAGTTTAATTTCCCCTTTAAAAATTACAGGTACAGTATGCTTCCATTTATCTGTGTGGACATTATCCAGTTTGTGGAATATCTATGTGTAACTATTCGTATGTTTTTCTTACTTAAACGCAGACATGTAAAGTGAGCCTTCATCCTCTTTCTATGCCATGATGTCCACAGAAAATGTGGCTGAACAGTAACTTTCTTGGTTATTCACATTTAGTATTGGCGGTGGAATGGTGAGGTTTATTCTAGTGGTCATGGGAGGGAAGGAATGCTACAGGTGGTCTTCTTCAAATATTACAGTCCAAAATATAAATTTCTTTCAAACGTTAGTAACCTGCAGTCAGTTCTGTTACCTTGTACTGTATATCAGGTAGGTGAAAGTCATAGTGAACATTGCTTTATAGCCATTCTTCAGTCATATCTATGCTTATGTTTTCAAAGCTTATTATAGCACCATGTTAAGAATTTTGAACTTCCCTATTCTCAGATTTTTTAATAAAACTGAGCTTTTGTTTTGCTCTCAGTACAATCTTATTTTTCCAGCTACTTAACTTAAGGTCCACAATGTGAAGTAGGCTTTGAACATACGAGGTGCGATCGGAACGTTTCTAGACTGCGCCTATAAAAACCCGTACACTTATCTCAGGTATTAAATTCATCCATCACCCTCGAAGTAGTTCCCCTGGGAGTGAACACAACGATCCCAGCGCCGCTGCTAAGCCTGGAAGCATCCCTGGAAATCTTTCTTTGTCAGCCTGTCAAGCACCATCTGCGATTCTGCCTGAATCTCTTCTGTCGTCTCAAATCTCCTTCCCTTTAGCTGAATTTTCATCTTTGGGAAGAGGAAGAAGTCACAAGGAGCTAAATCCGGCGAATAAGGAGGGTGCGGGATGACGGCCATGGTGTTTGAGGCCAAAAACTGCCGAACTTTGAGGGCGGTGTGCGCTGGCGCGTTGTCATGATGCGTCGCATGTGGAGTTCTTCCTTTAGAATCAGCTGACAGGTCCCATAGCCTATCCCAACAATGTCGCACTAGTCGTTGATGGTACGACGTCGATCTTCGTGAATGGCATGCCGAATCTTCGTAACATTTTCGGGCGTTGTGCTCGAAGATGGTCGTCCAGAACGCTCGTCATCATCGACAGAGTTTCGGCCATTTTTAAAAAGTGAATGCCATACAAAAGTTTGTGCATGACCCATTGCGGACTCCCCAAATGCTTGCTTTAGCATTTCATAGGTTTCCGTAGCCGTTTTGGCGAGTCTTTGGCAAAATTTGATGCACACGCCATTCCGAAATCGCAGGAGGGTCGGTGTAATGCACTACCAAAACGCCCGTAACTAAGAAACCAATGCTAATTCGATGATGCCAGCTGGCACACTGATTCACTATGAATGTAGGCGGCACCCCCTAAAGGCAGAAGCTCGTACTACATCCGGTTCGCCCGCTATTGACACAGTCTTGAAACTTTCCGATCGCACCTCGTATTGACAGACACAGACATTGTCGATGCACCACAAAATAAAAGAAACAGGAAAGAAGGGAAAAGGAAGGATCAGAATGGTGATGATGGAGAAATCAGTGATCATGAGTCATAATGGCACTACATGGCACTAGCATTTCACTTCTAGACTACATGGGTCACATAAGGTTCAAATACAGTGACAATTAGGCTGTCACAAGAATTTGTACTGCTATGAGGAGGAGTCTATTCAGTTCATAAAAGCAAGTAGCCATCACAAACTACTAGTGTGTAATATAACCGTCCTTGTTTAGTTGTTTGCTAGCCAGGGGCTCAGGGTCGTTCACGGGGATCGAGTGAATAACTAAGAGATAATAATTAACTGTTGATCTAATTATACTTTTATTATGTATTTTCTTCGTTACACAACTTTATAAAAATCTTAACCTCTACCGTCAAGAAACTTTCCACGACTGTCCACGACACACTTTCCAACTACCACTGCTAGCTCACTCCCCCAAAGACACCACATGTGAGTCCTCCCCCTACTTTCTTACTTAACACAGACGACTCTTTGTTTTTAAAGAATTTCAGCCAGCTCGCCCTTGCAGCGTTGCTCCACAGAACTCTAATGTCTGGACGGTTACAGTAAAATAACAGTAAAGTGACTTGTGACAATTTGTAAATGCACCAAACAAAAATTTCGTATTATCCATGTTTTTTAATATTCATACATTTTCTCCACTTCATTAACCCTGATAATGTAGAGTTTACTGTAATACTAATGAAATTGAACCTGCAACAGAAGTTAACACCACAATGAAACGCACAAACATGGAGAAGTTGACAGTAAAACAATCTCTCTAGAGCCCGAAGGTACATAGAATGCTCGTTTGGAATATTAAGTAATAAATGGAGGATCTTTCATCGAGCTATAAACTTGCAACCTGATTTTGCTGAACACATTGTCAAGGCTTATGTTGTTTTACACAACTTTGTTCGGGAGAGAGACGGCTACGAGGCAGAGGATACATTGACAATCACAGGACTTGATAAAATACGTGGTGAAGAAGTAGTGCGCGGCGGAATATCAGGAAACAATGTGAGAAATCTTTTAGCTGACTACTTCTTAACACCTGTTGGATCTCTGAAATGGCAGCTTTCAAAGATTTAATTTCATGAACGTTAATCATATCTTTATAGCTATACCTATATTTAATTGTAGAACAATTCATAATTCATTTGATTGTAGAAAGTTTAGTTTTAACAATAGTCCCTCCAAGCATTTTTCGTTTCGTTTCTATCTTTGTACACAACAATTGTTTTATCCCAGAGCACTGACCTCGCTTCAATTAAAGAAAATAGATAATCATTGTCAACATGTACATTTGTCATATTGGGTGATATAAATTCACATTCACTGAATATTATTAATTCACAATTTTGGTAGATAAATTACGGAACCGGGCATTACACACGGCACGTGTGAAGGAAGCCATTAAACTGTTCACTAGACCTGTGGTGTTCAACCTTTTTTGTTCGAGTACCCCCAGATATAATTTCTCTTCAACTTTGTACCCCCCAGGGTTATTGGTGTATAATTCAAGTTATAAATAATATATAATCTACACCTAAAATAAATTAAATAAATTACATTACTGATTATTCAGTGTTTATTATAAAATAATATATATATTTTTTAAATTTCACGTAACCCCTAAGATGTCTTCGCGTACTCCTGGGGGTACGCGAAGACATCTTAGGGGGTACATGAAATTTAAAAAAAAATTATGATAAACACTGAATAATCAAGGCCAGATTTAGGGTTAGCCACAGGAGAACCGGACGTAAGGACATTCGATTTGGGAGCGCCATTTTTCTCTCTCTCTCACTTTTATGCGATTCTTATCTGGTGGCTTGTTTCTTTTTATTCCACATAGTGCTTTGGAACCTGACTGAACACTATTTGGCGAGATTAACGTTTTCCCTAAAACTGTTTTTCTCTTCTTTTAACCATGCAATGAACCTACTTCAATATATTGATGGGGCAATAAACAAACAGATGCACTCCTTCATAATACCCTGTTCTTTGACAATTGCCCCTGCCGGCAGAGAAATGTGGGAAGTGGTTGCTGGTTTTATGACTCGGAAATACCGAATGATGTTTTTGTAACAACACCAAAACATTTTGCCTGGTCTTGCTCTTTCAATTTCATTTTTGCAAAATGCTCTTCAGTTTAGTATCACAGCTCCAACAAGTCGTCGGATCTAATTCTGTGATCAGTTTAAGTCGGGCTTAAATGTCTGCAAGCTTCGTGATGTGTCGAGTCGTGATATGTAGTACGTTACCGGCTCTGCGAATAATGTTTATTGTTTAGTAATTTACGAAGTTAATTTAATTTTACTTGACTTTGCTGTTCCATCCTAATGTCTTTTTGTGGTGTGTGGTCATTGTTGTGAAATGCAGGTTCGGTTTGTTTAATTCTTCTTAACACACGGATCAATCATAAGTGCACATTAGTCATCATTCACTCAGTTCCTTCTTGAAACCACGACAGTAATCATTACTTTCATTTTCCGTATTGCAACATGGATAAATTTATTGTAAAAAGGAAGCGTGAAAGTGTTGAAAAAGGTGAAAATTACGATAGTGTTGAGTCACAAAAACTGAAAAGTGCGACAGCTTCTGTTCCAACCTGTGATGTTAGTGATGCTGATTGATGTCCCTTGAATGAATAGAATACCTCCACACCCAGAGGCTGAAGATTACTTGGGTACTTGTTGGTTATCGGGACACAAAACGGGAGAGTCAAATATCTGGACCTGCATATCCAAATAAAATATAATAATTTGTTATTTATTGAAATAAAAATATAATAACTTTCAAGTATATGTCATTTATCCACACACATTAACCTAACCTAACCTAACCTATTTTTAAAGCGATGTGTCCCGATAACCCACTAGTACCATTACTTGAGATACGTGAGGGTAGATTTAGCATGATAAACCCATTGTCTTTTGCAACATCTATTGCTTCAATAGAAAGATGGCTTTTGTGGGTGTCTAGAATTAGTAGTGACAGATTTTCTTTTTTCTGCTACTTTAGCACTGAATAAAATTCTTTATGACCTCTACAGACAGTACACTAATCATCCAGCTAGTGTTGTAAGCTAACCCTGAAGGGGAAAAAATGTCTTCATCTTCATGAACTGTGGTTCTCGTAAGTTGGTGCTGCTCTCTTTTACAATAAATTTGATGTGTCTAAGGTATACATAACTTTCAACCTTTAAAAGATGGATTAATTAGAATATCAAATTATCAATAGGAGTAGTGAAAATCAACTTTAAACAACTTTAATGAAGCAGTGAGAGTGTTGATACATCACATAACAGCAATTAGAGTGCTGCAAGAATATGTATAGTCGTGATTTTGCATATACAGTGCTTTTATATTTGAACCTTATGCTTTTGTGTGCAATATTACATGAAATAATTTTTATAGTGCCCATTATTAGTAAATGCAGGCAACTTTGGAACGTTAGAACTTGAATTTCTATATTCCATATTCTGTCACTTATATTATCACAAGATTTTGCTCTAGTTTATGTGTGAGTTATGTGTTGTGAACTGATGAGCATTGTTATAGGATACTTGGCACGAGGAACGAATTATTCATAATCTAACTGAGCCATGGAACAATTGGATGAGGCTCATTATTTCTGACATTCAGAGTGAAGTTTTTGCCATGGGAAGTGTCCGAGAATGTAATCCATTAGGTAAGCAAAGGAATATTACCTTATTTTCTATTGACATAAATGTATATGTAACAGAAATTGTTTATTTCAACCCCACACTTGAAATCATTTTTGCAATTTTTGCACATAGTTTATAAGAAAAATACGTACTGGGAAAACTACGTCTTCCTATATGTCCATGTGTTTGATCTCTGGGAATACTAAAGATGTTGATGGAATCTGATACTCAGAGGCTGAACTAAATGTATAGAGGGACTGTACTTTATTTACTTGAAGTTGTGCTGAAATTTACAATTTACAGTTTTCTCAGAAAGTACAAAATTTGTAAATACATATAACATCAAATGTAGACCACATTTAGATCTACAACTTTTATTTGAAACATTTTTTCAGTGTGTTGAATATATAACAAAATATACTGAAGTCTTCATGTGAGAATGGTATTGTAATCAAACATTTTAGAGGCTGTGTTTACTTCCATCATCAGGGTTGATGTAATTAGTGACACGGCTACATGTGTATTTATACCTGTGCCAGTTCTCATAACTCCATGCACTTGTCTTTATGCAGCCAAATAGGAGCAGTGTCTAGGTGAGGTGGTCAGTGAACTCTGTCCTAGACAGGCTTCCATCTGATATCAAAGAATCTTAAGATTAAAATATACAAAAGTGTACTCATGATTTTTTCTTACTCTTAACACACCCAACATATTTAAAGGAATGAAATATTCTAGTGTAGTCCTTTTATTTTGGCAGGTGAATTTCATGTATCTACAGTGACAATTTCCCCTGGAACAGATTTATCCTGTCACCCACTGAAGTACCCAAGCTCGGTACTCACTCTTACAGAGCCAGATCAATATTTCACGGGTAATGTACAGTAATTTGTTACACAGTTTTATATCTATAGATAATGTTGCTTTGATGATCACAGGTGAACTAGTTCTGTAAGTGGTAAAGAGTAAGGATTTAGGTATCCTACTTCAGAATTAAGTATGGCTTATGAGGTGGCGAGTCTTTACGCCTAATGGGTATTATGAAATAAAAACTAGAAATTAATTATAAAAATATTTTTAAATAGAGTTGTTCGCTTCATATATCTGTGGACACTTGTGCATAGTCACAGTTTCAAGAAATAATACAACTTTACATTAGTTATTTCTGAACAGAAAGTACTTCTTTGTTTTGTATGTAATTTTTACATTAACTTTTTGATGTGTGAAGGTAGTATTGAAGGGATAATTAGTTGGAGAAGAATTCACAGTGTCTACCATCTTTTTAATTTTTCATCTAGCCTTAACAGCATTAATTCGTGCATTTCTCATGACATACAAGTAAATTAAAATGTTGCATGTATTTACACAAGCTTAAAAAGAAAATGATTCTGGCAATTTATATAGAAATAGCATGAGACTAACAAGCCACAAGACTATATGGCAGTGATGATGACTCCCAAACAGTAACATCTGCAGTTAGATTTGTAAGCTGTTCTATCCAGACCATAAATGAGAAATTTAATAGAAATTCTTTCTGCAACTGCTATTTTGGTTGTGTTGCCAAACTGATTCTTTATGCATATACTTGAATGTTGTGTTTTATTATGTGGTTTTGTCATGAATACATCTTAAAAACCCTTCTATTAATGAACACATAATTCAGAACTTACCGATTTTAACTCTTTCCTGTGCCTTTTTAATTCACAAAGTCTTTCCTATGTAAGACAATTTTTACTCTGTGTATGTGTAGACACTAATGTTTCAAGAGAAATTAAAGCAGCTTCTCATAAAGGAACAATACCCTTTCTCAACAGACAATTTTTTTTGCACCAAATATGTGGTTGGAATAGTGTTCTTATAGCAAATTGATATGCAATGGCATGCAAATCAGTTGGTGTTAGTCTAAACTTGTACACTCAACTTTGAATACATGGTTTTAATTTCTTCTTCTACTTAGAGTGG
The DNA here is from genome assembly GCF_977971745.1 of Zootermopsis nevadensis. Taxonomy (NCBI): domain Eukaryota; kingdom Metazoa; phylum Arthropoda; class Insecta; order Blattodea; family Termopsidae; genus Zootermopsis; species Zootermopsis nevadensis. Next base: position 1,927,061 of record NW_028259151.1, on the reverse strand, counting down.
TAAACAGATCAAGTTTCATATAATAGTCAGATTTTTACTTGTAATGTGTATGGCCTGTATGATATTATGGATTATTCCACATCCTATTTTCATCTGACTAACTCATGGATCCATGAAATGTAAAACGATGTTATGTATGTATAATTTCTTTACATTTAACCACAAATCAGTTGTTACACTCCACATGCCTCTATAGCACAGTCTTTAATATAGAAAATGTGCTAAGAGTTGCACTGAAGTGCATGACCTCATTTGTAATTGAAGACAAAACTCATTCCATTCTTTCTTCTTTCCAATACCTGTATCTTACAAATGTCAGTAGCAATATTTAACAAAAAACTAACAGAACAAGGCAAACACATGCTTCATTAAATTTATGTGACTACAAATTTGGAACATGATGAAAACAATATGTCTTTTTTGCTACATATTTTTTTATGATACCAGTAAATTATTCAAACAACAATTGGCAATATATTGAAAAAATTGATCTGTTGATAGATGAATAGCAACCTTTCCCTAAATGTGGTAATGAGATAAGTATTTAATGACTGAGTATGTTTATGTAATGAGTTGTTTGTGATAAATTTCATAATTGACAACTAAGTTAGATAATACAGGATATAACACAATAAAAAGTTTATGATTATAATTGATGGAAAATGTCTCCCAGCTACTCTGGTTTTAAAATGCCACCTTCTACAAGATTTCATCCTAAAGTGCATTTGTCATTCAGGTTGTGGACTTGACTGCACACCAAGCTGTGATAGGTTGCCAGTTCCTGAACTTGAACCCTGTGGTAGTGGCATTGTTTTGTGTCAACCAACAAGTCAAGAAACCACCTGCTTCTGTAATCCTGGATACAAGGGTCGAAGATGTGAAACACGTAAGCATGAAATTGTTTCATTTTAAGCTGCTTCATATTAAAATTTGTTATCATTTTATTTAATTTTTTCCTCCATTATGATTTCTATGGTCTTCACCTGTTAAAACTGTCATCCAGTCTTGGAGTTTGTTTAAAATTATCATTATTTGTTTTGTCTAAAATAAAGTATAGAAGAAAGAGCTTTCACAATGAAACAAAATTTAAATGTTTAATTGTTTAAAATAATTTGAAATGACATGTTACATGTGTTCACAGCACTTCATTTCAACCAAAGCTATGCAGTTGAAGATATTTTATTAACAAAAAATTAAAATGTGTGCTGTATTACAGTCTGTGATTATTGTGTGGATCAAATGGGGTAATCCCCATTTCCAAGTATGACAGAGTAAAATGGAAATCCATTAGCAAACAGACTTAGAATATTATATTTTATGAAAATAAATAGAATACAATTAGAACAACAACATTTAGTAATGTATAATCATATATAGCAATGCATGGTGGTGGTGATGTTGTTAATATTCTTTTGGGTTCTGGCACTATATAGACTGGCCAGGAGATGCCAACGTTTTGGAGATGCATACCAACTGCATCTCCATTTTCATAATTTCATAATTTATTTATTACATTGATTGAATGCATGTGAAGGAAAGGATACTAATATATCTTCTAAACAATTTGGTATAATGTGCAAAGAAACACAACTTCCCTGTAATGTGTTCTACACTGTAAAACATGTAATGGACTTTACAGAAGATGTGTGAAAGTTTAAAAATTTGTGGAAGAGAGCTAAATTGAAGGTAGTTGTGAACATGTTTGTGGGTATAGAAAAATTAGGATAGTGTTGTTTATGCAAGGTTTCAAATTTGTTTAATGCTTTAGATTAGAGTAGCAGGCTAATATTAAGCTTTGATTAGAAGTAGGGAAGTTGGCAATGGAAATATTTGGGCATAATGATTCTTAAATTAAACACCAGTTTTCCATGTGAAATTTATCACCTCTGAAAGCCATGAAGCTCCATCAGGATTCCTCGAAAGGAAGGCTGTGTTGGAGACTTTCTTCAGTGGCAGGGTATTGTGTTTTAAAATGGTAGACTTTTAATTGATGGTATTGATTTCATAAATTGCAATTTTAGTATAATTATTCTGTGGTCAGTAAAGAATGGCGCAAGAATTTTTGTTGTTTGTAGAAGGAAATTTCCTTGAAGTGTCATGAAATATGGGTGGCCAAAGATTGGGTGTTCTAGCATGATTGCCCTGCGCCCTGTGCATATGCAGCAGCAACTGCGTAGGCACATTACTTTTGTTCTTCCTCACTACTATGCCCTCCTTATCCACATGCGCCTTTCTGCCAAATGGCTTGTCACTTCAAGGATGCATCAGAGGTGCAAGTAGCTAAAATACATCCTGTTGCATGAGGTATGTGTTTTTTCCAGAAGTGTTTTGAATGGCTGTACAACAAGTCTTAGCATACCTTCTGGCTTACTCAAGGTATTGGGATCTCATAACTCAAGTTTACTGCACAGTGACTTTAGGTATTGACAGAAGATGTTACTGTAGTTAAGACTTCTAGGTTGCTAAAGGAAGTGTTAGGTTGGTTGCACTGATGGCTGTGGATTGTAATGGTGGTGATTACTATACGGGAGGTGATACTCTGAATAATGATGTCATATACTTGATGTTACAGTGTTCCATATTAATAATGTTACATGAAACATCTGCAGTGTCTTTATGCAATAATGTTCATACAAATTTGTAATAACTAAGTTCCCAATTGGTAATTTTATTCAGTGTGACACAAGAATGAAGGTTACAAAATTTTCAATGCTGGAATTTTAACTTATCCAGTATGGGTGGCACAATAAATAATGTGAATGAATGCTGAAATACATGTGTGTCTGGTGTCCAAGATGATCTGAGCACATTCAACATTGCCATTCTCTTCTACCTTTGTAAAAGAACATGTTTTGAACATGGATGTGTGATTGGCTGTGACTGTAAACACTTAAAACATTCTCCAACCCTGACTCATTGCCTTTGTAAATTAGAATGTGATTGGCTGTAGTGATTGCTTTGATGAACCACTGTTAAGCCAAGCTGTACTTCTCAGGAATGAATTTAAGTACATTTCTAGAATTCCTTTGCTATCAGAAAACTCTTAAGTTAAATCATCCATAAGAATAAAAATTGTTGCACTCCTGTTCCTTATTACTGCTACATTTCGAGTCAGAACATCTATGTCAATCTGAAAGCACTGTTTGGGATATTTGAAGAAGGTTTATGTAGCTATATCATTAACACAGATGTATAGCTGCTGAAGGACATTGTTTTTAATGACCCTAGACTTAAGATATGGCTCCTGTCCCAGAACATTTGATGCTACCACATAAAAAATATTTCCACAGGACTATATTAAACCACTTTTGTTGAATGAACATTGTCATGCTTTTATTTTGACATTTTTATTATAATATTCCATGAATAATTTCTCTTTTATGCTTTTCAGCTTGTCCAGATGGTACATTTGGGGTGAACTGTAAGGAACAATGTGGAAATTGTTCAAAAAATACTTACTGTGACAAAGTTAGAGGTATATGTTCAGATGGCTGTGACAGGAGATTTAGGCCTCCACTATGCAAGATGAGTAAGTACACTTTACACATTTAAATCATTTTGAAAAGTAGCATCTAACATTGACATTACCCACGCCTTGCTCCATTTCGAATAACTGTCCTAGTAAAATAAAAATATAGTTTTCTGAATTTTATAAAACCAATATGAAGCCTCTCCCAAGAATCTTTTGTCTTCCCACTTCCGGAAGAATGCCTCAAATTTGCTATCATTAGCAATTGATTTCCAGGAGATACACTCTGATCAAACTCGTTATATTATTATCAATGGCAGCAACTTGGTACAAATTATTTTCTAGTGACTTTGGTGCAGAAGTTTCAAACTCTCGGCTCTAATAGCTTGTCAAATAATGACTCTTTTTCCCTTTACCACACAATTATCAACGAGCCATAATTCATTACATACCACATATTAGGGTTGAACATGGCCACAGTGCCTGAGAGGCAAACCCGAATTCATGTATCCCTCAATTTCCTGAAGTTCCTCATCTTGAGAACACAAACCCCTTATGTAGTGTCTACCAAGAAATGGGGTTGTCACTACATTATACATGACAAATGGTTTCAAATGTTGATATTCATTATCTTCCAGTTTAACATGTGAAGTGGTAACTCTGCAGATCATGGTGACCCTTCCCTCCGTGACATTTCAAACTGATGGGAGGAGGCTCTAAGAGAATGTGGTGAAGACACTTATTGTATAACTGAATTGGCATGATGGATATGGCAGCTCTTCAGTCCACCTCAAACAGGGCTTGACTAGAGATAGGTCACTCCACCCTGACCCTGAGTGGGTTTTCATTCATCTGACACACACAGTTCAAACAATAACATTTAAGTGACTGGACGGTATATATGTGTAGATTCCAGGGTTATGTATGGGTGTCATCTGTTGTGTATCTGTTCATTTTGAGTTTGATGAGTGTGACTTTCTAATTGTTATCGTGAGTCTTTGTAACATAGTTGATGAGTTAATAATTAATATTAATGTGATTGTGATTATTGAATTTTCTGAGGCAATGACACCGATATATATGTATTTGTAAGTGATATTAGTATACACCGTTTACTTTTAATTTCTTACCTTAACCTGTCATAGCTGTTAAATCAGAAAATGAAAAAAATTCAGCATTTTGAAAAGAATCATTTTTCATCTATTAATAAGATTTACAAAGAATTCCAGGAAAATGAGGAATAATAGAAAATTTTCAGACTTGTACTGCAAATTGCAGATTGTTTGGAATTGTTCCTCTTGCAAATATTCAAGAGCATCCATTTGATATGCTCTTTAAAGCATTTGATATATTTATTTTTTTCATTACAAATGATACTATGGTACTAATAATATTGTTTCTATTCCATAGAATATCCAGTATTTGATGAAGCACCACGTTTTATCTCACACACTCTAACTTCAATAACTATCACATTAGACAACATCAGTATTTCTGGAGACATTAAACCTACTAAGTATCATGTACAATATGTGGTAAGTAATAGAATTTACAAGAAGGAAAGGAATTACTTTTATGAATGATAATAGAAACACGATGTATTCTGCTCAGTAAAATTATGATGTTTGAAGAACTGGTACATATAAAAGACAATCATTGGTACTGGCAAGGTATGACATTTTTACAGAGTCTAACATTTAAAATGCAACCCATCAACAGTCATGTATTGTTGTTCAAAAATGAAATCTGCTTACAGTTGCTGTCTCCTTCCAGTTGTATAAAATATTCACTTAACCTCCTTCATTACATTGATGTCATCCTGTTTCTTAGGTTGTATTGCCTGATGGAAACTTAAACCAGACTTCCTGCTGATGTTAACACAGTTTTACTCAAGACATTCCTCCTGCTGCTTCATATGTAGACTGTCTTCCCTGCAATGTCAAGCCAGTTTGTAATGTCACTTCCTGACCTGCCAGCATTCTTTTCCATGGCACGATTTCTCTATATGATCAGTTCACCTGTACTTGCCCTATGTCCTCCTTGAGTTTCTATTCATTTTCTTTCCTGCTTCTTTATCTCTGGTTCTCCCTGGAATGTAACATTTTGGTGTTGTCCATTTGGCCTCAGTCTCTTTCAGTCAGAATAATCTATTTAACACAGTCCAAGTAATATGAGTATCATTGTGCGCTCTGATTTTGAACCATTCAGGTGTTGAATAAACTCTACATATTTATATTCTCCATACATTGTGATGCTGTTCAATCCCTATATGTGATTGAGCCAAAGTGGTAGTTCTGATTTATTTGAATATGAAGTGAATCTGACAAAATCAGTTGTTCCACCTCTTCTTGTTATTCTAATTGTTTTTTCTGTATGCCAATTTGTTATGTATCTTCCTTATCATTCCAAAAAACCATAGTTATTTTATATGCATCAAAATATGGCTCATGAGTATTTGTCTATTCCAAAAATCATCAAATGTTTCTAATTTTTTAATGGTATTTGCAACATGTCTATGTTAGATTTATTGTCTCCAGCACTTCTTCATGTTGTGCCATTGAATTATCTAACATTCTTTCCAGCTTCTCAATTTTTGATCTGTAATTAGTTTCAACACTATCAATAACTAACATGTTTGATATTATGATGCCAAAAGAAACAAACATGAGTAATTTTGAAGACCTAATTAGGTCTTTTCCAAAGTTTATATTCTGTCACTGTGCCTTAAGTTAGTTTTTCTGTACTCTATAAAAAAACATGAACGGCATAGTGTGACTGTAGGATTTAAATTGGGCCAGCAGGGTGTACAGTGATAAAAATAGCTAGATATTCTAAAGGTTAATTCAACAAACCACAACAGGATGTTACATACAAGCTAAGTTAATATTTGCTAAAGTAGTCAAGACATTATCTTTCTTTTGTGGAAGCCAAGGGTCACCACCGTTTACAAAATTGCCTGTGAGATAGGCAGTATCCATGTTCTTGGAAATTCCATATTAGCCACAGTAATATATATGAGGTAGACCACAGAGAAAGTGTTTCAGTTCAACTCAAAATGATAAGAATAAAACTAAACATGAAATGAGAAGAAAGAGATTAAACTGAGCAGAAGTGTGAGATATTATAAAGGTGCTTATTTAGAAAAGCCCAACTATAGTTAAGGGATCATAAGTCTCTTTGTGAGTGGGAAAGATACCATTACAATCACGAAGACCAGGGACATTCATGCAGGAAGATACAAGGCAGAGATCTAAATTGAAGGGAAGAGGAAGAAGAAATAGGCATATGTACATAAATATTGTATCATTGTAGGTTGAAAGGTAGACAAAATATAAAAGAGAGAGGAGAGGTAGACACGTGGCTTAGTTCATCTACCTAGCATGGTACAGCTTCTGTTGGTAGTAGGCACATATGCTATATAAGGATAAATGCAATCAGTGGCAATGAATGCATGAAATTTTATACAAATCAATCATTGGTGAAAGAGTTGTTCGGTGTGATCCAAATTATACTCTGTGCGATCTGAGTTGAAAATTTAAGATCTAAATTCATATAAGTGATTGAAGATTATCTTCCACCCTAATTTTATCCATGTACATTCATCATAAATGCATTTTTTATAACTGTGTTTGTATGTGTATCCAAAAGTTGATGATTTTAGTAGTTGACATACTAGTTGCATGATCATCTTAAAAGGGGCATGATACTTATGTTGAGCCGAGCCCTTCCAGAGAAACCAGCAGCTCCTCAGCCATTCAAGAAATTTCCAATATTTTATGGAACTCAAAGGTTCATTACCATTTTTACAAGAGCTTGCCACTGTTTCCTATCCTCACCCAGATGAATCCAGTCCATACCACCCAATCCTACTTTTCTAACATCCATTTTATTATTATCCACTGCCTATGTCTGGGTCTTTCCTTGTGGTTTGCCCACAAAATCACTGTGTGCACTACTGTTCTTTCTCATGTGGGCTACATGCCCTCCACATCTCATCCTCCTTGACTTGATGAGTCTAATTATATTTAATGAGGAGTACAACTTATGAATCTCCTCATTATGCAACTTTCTCTAGCCTCCCAGTAGTTCATCTCTCTTAGGTCCAAATATTTTCCTCTGCACTCTGTTCTCAAACACCCTTAGTCTACATTCCTCCCTTAGTGTTAGAGACAAAGTTTCACACCCATACAGAACTACAGGTAAAATTATAGTTTTGTGTATTTTAATATTTATGTTTTTAGACAGCAGACAAAAAGACAAAAGGTTCTGAACTGAATGGTAGAAAGCATTACTTGAATTTAATCTGCTATTTATTTGGTCATGAATCAAAATTTTGAATTTTTACTGTCACTCCCAAATATCCAAACCTTGCCAATTTTTCAAAGAATCCATTAGCTATCTTTATATTATAGTTTTGCCCTGCATTATGGTGACAAGACATCAACATATACTTAGTTTTGTCTATGTTTACTTCTAGACTCCTCCTTACTAGAATCAGTTAGAACTTCATTATTTTCTTTATGGTATTTATGCTATCTCCCAGGAGATTTACATCATGGCATAGACCAGAAGCTGATGTGTTCTATTCAATTTCAGTCCCACCTGGTTTCCTTGGACCTTTCTCATTTCATATTGAAGCAAAAATGAGTTTGATAGTAGCAGAGATTTTTATCTGCACTAAAATCTTATTAATCAGCTACATTAAATTTCAGTTACAAATTTTTTCTCAGTCTTGATGTGACTGTGTGATTTAGTACATTTATTCTCTATTAAAGCTTCAAACATTACTTAATTTTTTATTCTGAACTCCTTCACAGAAGGCTGAAAGTGCTAATCAAGAAGGAAGTTGGATTACATTTGGTACATTTGCATACAGTGGTAAAGTAAAACAGCATGAAATACCTAAATTAGAAGTTGGATCAGGCTATGGAGTAAGAGTTGTTCTGATTGATGAGACAGGAACAGGTTATTATGGCACTGATATACCACATGCTGTGTACAACACATCTTGTATCCGTAAGTTGCAAATTTGTCATGTTTAAGATTGAATGGAAGTATTCTAAGTAATTTTATTAAGCATAATTAATACAATGTACTTACAGATCCTGATAAAGCGGATGTACAACCTCTTAATTATGGCTTCCAAATAAGTTGGCAGGTAAGTGGAAGTTCTACTTTCACAATTTTATTTAAGATTAGCTATAGAAATCTTTTTAAAGTTATATGAAATTTGGGGATTAATTCTGCCACAAGAAAGGAGGCAGTAGATTCATCCAAATTGTTGACAACCAAATACAACACATCTATAGAGAGTATCATAACCTGGAAGGCCACTAAATGAGTGTTTTAAAGTTCCCTGCAGTGTTTTATATACCATTTCTTTCCAAGCACTCTGTATGCAGAGGAGTGCTTTGTCTGGGTTTGACCTGTAGTTAATTTTTTAAAATTACTCCACCAGTTATTGGTTTCCTATTCTACCTACATCCTTTATTTAACCATTTGTTAGACTTATCAAACCTTAAAATCAATAAAGATCTAAATTTTATCTGAATGAAAGAATAACTCATGTAAAACAGAATCCACTTGCTTTATACAAATATTAAATTAGATCTAACGAGATTCCAGACTTTCTTTGGTAACTAAAGTCTGTAGAGTGTTGATAAATCAGGTTTCAGGCTACTGAAAAGGGTTTAACATCATAATGTGCTGGCTCAAATGTCAACACTCATTTCTGTTCAGTCCGCCATCCATCACATGTTCAAATTACATTACATTATATATTAATTTTAATGTGTGTAGGATTTGAGTGAGTTTGAAGGTGGCTGTCTTCTGGGTAGTCTGGTAGAAGAAACTTCTACCAGACTACATGACACAACAACCTAGAAGACACCCGTCTTCAATTTTATTATGACTTGGTGTAATATTGCTGACTGGTAATCTATACAGTGCTACTTGCCAGAGTTAACTATGCCTTTTGCAACTAGATACATTGCAGTCAGATTGTTTGAGGTTTCCATCTTAAATGCATTATACATTTTCAGAAATCTACTCATCACTGTCCTTCAGGTTCATATATTGTAGATGTCAAAGAAAAAGGAAGTAAGACCTCTGACCCTCAAAATATGTCACAGTTTCCTTTTAAGAAGAAGGACCTGAAACCATTTACAGATTATAGTTGGACACTGTGGTATGGGAATATGTTAATTCTTGCAGGCAACATAACAACCCTTGAAAGTGGTAAGTTGAAACACATATTTAATCAAGTGTAATAAACATTAAAGTTTTAGATTCATGTTCTATTATTTAAAGAGGAAAATTAATTTAGGTTTTGTGGAAATCCTTTTGTCCATCCTTATTATTCCGTATGCTTTCTTGAGTCACCCAATTTTCTGTGCAATGTATAGCAAGGTAAGTTAAGTGCAGGACATGGAACTACTTCTTATCCTTCGTGTAGTGCCATGATCTGAGAATGTGTTCAGTGGTGATGGTTCAATTTTGGTTCCTTGCTGTTGGCAAACAACTTTTATAAATTAATTTGAAATTAATTATTGCTGTTGTTGTTGTTATTATTTGACTGCAGTCAGAATTGCTGTGGAGCATGGTTTTAAAAGTGCTTGACAAAGGATTACAAAATGTTAAATAAGATTTACAATTATAATTGTAGTTTCCTGAAACATTTTGATAAACATCAGCTCACTGTGTATGTGTTTTTTGTAGCTCCCTCTGAAGTGTCATCACTTGCTGTAATGCCACTAAATTCAACTGCATTGAATGTATCTTGGGGTGCTCCAAGTAAACCTAATGGAATCATCAAACATTATCATGTCAGCTACAGGGTATGTTTTTATGCATTTTGTGCTTCCACATTCACTCACTCATGTATTCACTCACTTGCTCACTCACTATACACAGAAATTATTAAAGCTTTTGTTGGTACCACTCTGTACATTTACTTTTCCTTTTTTGTTTAACACAACAGTTTTTACAATTTGAGATTTAAGGCAAATTTCAAGTTGCCTTTTAATACTGCAGTTACATTACGAGTAGCTTTTTTTAGTGCACATAACCCTCATTTGAAACACATAGTGAGTGGTGTTTAGACAGAGATTTGTTAGGATTGTCCTGCACTAAAATATTTTATATGGAACAGTTCTATATTATATCACCAGTTTAAAGAATTCAGATAATCATGTAAGATACCTTCATTCAGTTTATATTACAGATCAAGTTTTGTGGCTAAATTGTTGACATTTAACCTTTACAGCCCATGCATCCTGGCTTATGCTCAATCCAGCCGATCATACAGTACACTAGTGTACTATTAAATTATTAATCTCAGGTCCAAAGTCCAGGTGGCAATGCTGTAGTGTGGCATTTGAATCACCTATTCTCATGCAATTTAAGATAATACATCTGAAAATATGCTGAAGCCACATCTGAGTGTTTGCAGGCCACAGAGATTTCCTTTGATTAAGTTTTAAACCTCATATCTTTCAATCATGAGGAGCATGCTAAGTTATTTTTTCTTCTGTGTAGTTGATGGCATTGACTTAGTCAGTGCTGTCCCTGATGCTGGCTGCTTTCTCAGGAGATCTGTGAAAGGCACTTTAACACATTTTATGGACATGCAAATTTTGATTACTCTGTTCATGAGCTGGCATAGCTCAATAAGTATAGTGACTGGCTATGGACTTGATGACTGGGAAAACACCAGGTTGAATCAATAAGGTGATGGGGCACCTACTTAGTTGCATCCATGAGAAAGATCTGACATCAATCACTGGATAACTTAAGTTGAAGAAACAACAGTGTAAGCCCCTGACATCAGGGTCTTTTTCAGTTTGGTTTGAGGCATTTAATTCCTTCTTTCCTTTCTGCCATGGTTGGTCTTCATATACATTTCCACAATTTCCACTGTGCAATTTCTTATAATTTTCCATTGACAGAACCTGATCTGAGGTTGTAGTTGTTTTCTAACTTAAATTGACCAGTGACTGAGCTCAGTTTCTTCTAATAGACGCAACTGAGTAGGTGCCCCTTCTCACTCTTCATTTTATCTGGTGACTGAAACAGTTCCAGTTTCCAAAACGATATGTGTTTTTTAATATCAGACAATGAACAAAGTCCAGAAATCCAGTAATTTTTAATGTAGTACACTATCTTCAGAACCCTTTATATTTGAAATATTCATTAGCTTCTATTTTACTTCAAGTGGTTACTTGTACTTTATCTGCCATTTTGAAACTCCAATCTCTTTTGGATTTCTTGTGATGTGCCTTCCACTCCATCCTGGCATCTGAACCCAAACCATTCATCTGAATTTCAATTGGCCTACTGCACCTCCGGGGATATTGTTAGATGCTCTGGAAGCTGGTGACTGAAGTGAATGTTGCTCCATCCTAATAACATTAATTTCTCAGAAATGGACTTTCCAATCTGACTGCCTTTGTAATTTTAACACATAAGTTAATACATTAATAGGGTTGTAATATAAGTTTTTAAAGTTATTAAAATCTTCTTTAAATGCCAAGTTACAGCATTGTTTTTTAAGTTGATAATAATGTTATTTTCCCAGTCTTAATAAAACAAATTTACAGGAATGATTTTTGTATTATTCTATATTGCAATAACTTTGGACCAGATTAATTAAATATATGTTAAAAATGCCACGTTGTATTTTCTTTCCAATAACATTTGCATGCTGTTTGTAGCATTTAAAATAACTGATATGCTTACTGCATTATATCTCATTAATGACAGCCTAGTGTAAGGAAAACAGAAGTCATTTATCAAATGATAGACTTTTTGACACTGAAGTTGTTTTCTTGTAACATTTCTTCATGTGAGTTATAATAATGAGCACTTTGACTTTGTTCTGTGCTAGTGGATTGTCTTTGTTTTTTGCCTTCTCTGATAATTTTATGCAAACTTTATTTCTTTCAGCATAACAAATACAAGTCCTGCAAAGGTGGATACAAGTCAAACAATGCATCAAAGGGACAAGTTAAAACAAAGGAAACGTTTGTTGTATTAAATAACTTGTTGGCCTACTCTGAATACTCTGTTGGGGTTGCAGCATATACTGTTGCATATGGCAAAATTGCAAGTATAACCAAGGAGACACTGGAATTGGGTAATGTATTTTCAGAGTTTGGTACTATATGTGAGGGTGAGGTAAGCTTAAGGCTGGGGCCACACGACCGTACAAAGTACGTCCGTTGTAACGCACATCGTGACGTCCGTCATAGAATTATGAAGGGCAAGACCACAGTACGCGACAGCTTCTTCCAGCTCCATTGGGGCAACTGACGCATCACACTGTGCTCGTGTGGCGTCCTCATCTACGTCTGTTGCAACAGTCGTGTGGCCAGGGTCTTAAGCTGCCATCGTAATTATAGTCGTTTTTAATCTCCTTTTATTGGTATGTATGCGGCTTTTCTATACCTTCCATTTCCTACAATGATTCTTGTTAGATGTTTATTAAAAGAATATCAGCATATCTGCCAAATTTTAAAAAAGACACGAATGAATATTAATGACTGTTCTAGTCTGTAGAAATGAAGAGAGGGATGAAAGCTCTGCTTTTGTTGGTTGCCCATGTTTTCTTGTAGACCAATTACTGTAGTGGGGACTGGCATCATATTTACTAGTTCAAGTCCTAGTATATAAATGTATTTTTAATGTGTGTTCTATTTACACAGTTGGCCTAATTATTAACATTTTGTGCTTGTCATTTATTTCACTATATATACTTCAAAGTTTCTTTGTAAAACTCATACCAAGAGCAACTGAAAATGTATTCTGAAATGTGCAGATTGTGATGTTTAAAAATTAATTTCTTATTGTTGTTTATCTGTACACTCCAGTATCTATTTGTAAACAAGCAAACAGTAACCTTCAGTATTATGATTCACATTATCACTATGATTTTTGATGCATTGGTGAGGCTAGAAGTGTGAAGGAAGCAATATTCTTTTATTTTCCTGTGATTTATTGTTTATCATCAATCTAATTTAAGAGTTCTGTATTTGAATGTGACAAATGACTGCAATTATGATGCAACCTGTACAATTACATCACTACCAGTTTGGGACTTAGGAAATTTGAAGTGCTTGTTTTTGTTGCAAAGACTGTATATAAAAAGGAATTATGTGAGTGTTGATATCATAAACTCAAGGTCGGCTGAGTGTATGTGTTTGTAATTGAAAAATTGAAAAGTAAAGAAGAAATAGGCACAAATGTCCATGCATATTAAATGAATACACATTTCAAATGTTATGCATGTCTATAAGATTACATTTTAATGCCTATTGGCTATATATTTAATCCCCCTCTATTTATTTTTGTACAACACTGAATAAATAGCCTTAGCTAGACAATTTTCAGTGCAGTAAAACACAAATTATTCTCACTCAATAGTAGTTGACACAGTGCCATATTTGGTGTAAGGTACCTTGAGATATTACAGAGACATACAGACACACATTCTTATGCACATGCGCGCGCACACATACATGCTACTCAGGTAATGTTGATTTTCACATGTCTCAGATTTGTGCCGTTTTCACTTCTGTCTGTGCAGATGTATTAAGAGTGTTCACACAGATCAGATTTTGTACAAAGTCAGACATGGTACGAGGTGCTACCCAAAAGTTCGGGGAATTTGAATTCCACGCGCGAACCGCTAGATGGGGCGAGCAGTACCCTTTGTGAATTAGTGTGCCAACAGCCGTGAAGGCGAGAGGCCGCGTTCTTGAGTCTCGTGCGTTTTCGTAACGTTGTGTTGTAGTGGTTCGGCGATTTTTTAAACCTGTATAAATGGCAGATTTTAAGGAGCAAAGAATCTGCATCAAATTTTGCCTTAATCTTAAAAAAACTGCTGCAGAAACCCACCGCATGAGTGTGGAAGCATTTGGTGAGAATGCTGTGAGTCAAAGTAAAACTTTTTTGTGGTACAAACGCTTTAAGGATGGACGAACGTCTGTCGACGACGATGAGCGTTCAGGACGACCATCGACAAGCACAACACCGGAAAACATCGCAGAAAGTTCGAGAGGCGATCAAACCGTCAACGGGAAGTTTTATTGTGAAGTTTTGAAGCGGCTACGGAGACCATTACGGGCAAACGTCCGGAAAAGTGGGAGAACAACAGCTGGGTTCTCCACCACGACAACGCGCCCGCCCACACATCGCTCGTTGTTCGGCAGTTTTTGGCTTCCAGTGATTCCCCACCCACCCTATTCGCCTGACCTCGCCCCCCGCGACTTTTTCCTGTTCCCCAAAATGAAATTTCGATTGAAAGGCCGTCGTTTTGACACAATTGAGGAGATCCAGGCAGAATCTCAGGAGGTGCTTAAAACACTCACACTTGAAGACTTCGAGGGATGCATGGAATCATGGGGAAAAACGCTAGGATCGCTGAATCCATGACCAAAGGGACTACTTTGAAGGAGACGGTGGAAACTAGGGGTTATGATAAGCAATTTTTTATGGGCAAATTCCCTGATCTTTTGGATAGCACTTCGTATAACAACCCAGAAGTCAGTCAGTTACCTTCACACCTGCTGTCATGAAAACCTGAAAACTCATTACCCTCAATGTGTATTTCTTTCAGGATATACGAGGTGCGATCAGAAAGTTTCAAGACTGTGTCAATACAGGGCGAACCGGAAGTAGGACGAGCTTCTGCCGCTAGGGGGTGCGGTCTACATTCATAGTGAATCAGTGTGCCAGCTGGCATCATCGAATTAATATTTGTTTCTTAGTTACGGGCGTTTTGGTAGTGCACTACACCGACCCTCCTGCGATTTCGGAATGGCGTGTGCATCAAATTTTGCCAAAGACTCGCCAAAACGGCTACGGAAACCTATGAAATGCTAAAGCAAGCATTTGGGGAGTCCGCAATGGGTCGTGCACAAACTTTTGTGTGGCATTCACGTTTTAAAAATGGCCGAACCTCTGTCGATGATGACGAGCGTTCTGGACGACCATCTTCGAGCACAACGCCCCAAAATGTTACGAAGATTCGGCAGGCCATTCACGAAGATCGACGTCGTACCATCAACGACTTGTGAGACATTGTTGGGATAGGCTATGGGACCTGTCAGCTGATTCTAAAGGAAGAACTCCACATGCGACGCATCATGACAACGCGCCAGTGCACACCGCCCTCAAAGTTCGGCCGTTTTTGGCCTCAAACACCATGGCCGTCATCCCGCACCCTCCCTATTCGCCGTGTGACTTCTTCCTCTTCCCAAAGATGAAAATTCAGCTAAAGGGAAGGAGATTTGAGACGATAGAAGAGATTCAGGCAGAATCGCAGATGGTGCTTGACAGGTTGACAAAGAAAGATTTCCAGGGATGCATCCAGGCTTGGCAGCGGCGCTGGAATCGTTGTGTTCACTCCCAGGGGAACTACGTCGAGGGTGATGGATGAATTTAATACCTGAGATAAGTGTACGGGTTTTTATAAGCGCAGTCTTGAAACTTTCTGATCGCACCTCGTATAATTCATGTCAGTCAGAACTACTTAAAGTTGTACAAAACCAGTTTGCTGAACTGGATTTATAAGTAATTTAAAATGTGTTCAGTATTAAAAATGTGAAAGTGTTGATTGCATGTTATTCACTAGAATTAGAGATGAAACTTTTGAAATTAGTAACTTGGTGGAACATGAAGTGACAAAATCCCACCCATAGCCTGCTATGCAGTGTTAGCAATTTGAATTAACAAATTTTGAGATCAGGAAACAAAGTACAGTAAAATGATATTGATTTGAAATAAAATTCAAGTAAATCATGATACTTTGTGATCACCTAAAATTGAAATTGTGGGTTTGTGTTTTATTCATTAAAAAGTGGAAGAACAGCACCAGTACCTCAGTTATTTGTTTTGAAGAGGAGATTAGAGAAAAATGGGCTACAACCCCCCAAAACTGTCCTGAATTTGAGACCCAGTAATGATGGTTTCTGTACGTGGGAAATTAAACATAATAGAAGAACAGCCCCGAAATCAAAGTTGTTTGTTTTGGTGAGAAGATCACAGGAACTAAGATTGCAATCCCAAATAACTCTCCTAGGTTCAAGACCCATTGAAGATTTATTCATCCAGAAGGGATTCTGGGCAATATATCAGAAACTAATTACTATAGATAACACTACCAAGGGCAGTCAAAAAGTTCCCGGATTTGTGGTACAGCACTGTAATAGTGGGACATATGGCAACGCTTACCTAATCACCTTCAAAATGGAACCTTTGCGCGCACACACACTTGCTCCATCGATCCTGCCATTGTTGGAAGCACCGGCGGAAGGTTTTGTTTGGAATCTTCCGGAGTTCGGCCGTCGCATTCGATTTGATGTCCTCCATGGTTGCGAAACGCGTCCCCTTGAGACCCATTTCAGAGTAGTAAACAGCCAGAAGTCACTCGGAGCGAGGTCCGGAGAGTATGGTGGTTGGGTGATGACGGGAATGCTTTTCTCGGCGAGGAATTGTTGCACAACCAGCGATGTGTGGCTCGATGAGTTATCGTGATGCAGAAACCACCCACCCTGCCATTTGTCGCGCAGATTCCTCCGAACTGCTTGGCGCAACCTCTGCAACACTTGCACGTAGAAATGACCCGTAACAGTCTGTCCAGACGGTACGAACTCGTGGTGCGTCGATGTCAAAGAATGCAATGAGCATCACTTTTTCCTTGGATCGGACGAGGCGTTTTCTTTGGTCGGGCAAACGACGCTGTGTGCACTCGGGTGAGTGCATCTTCGTCTCCGGGTCGTAGGCGAACACCCATGACTCAACACCAGTGAAGATCTTTATGAGAAACGTCGTGTCCTGCGTACTTTTCTCAAACAGATCTCGAGCGATCATCGTGCGACATTCCATCTGATCCGTAGTCAGCTGCCTCGGAACGAACTTCGCACTGACACGTCTCATCTTCAAATCGTCGGACAGAATCGCATGAATGGATCAGTGAGAGATACCAACTTCATGCTCCAACTCCACGATGGTTATCCTGCGATCAGATAGAATCAATTGTCGCACTTGTTCAATCGTTTCCGCGGTTCTGAATGTCGAAGGCCTCCCGCTGCGCTGGTCATCCACCAACGTCTAATGCCCATTCTTAAACAGGAAAAACCAGTCGTAAACTGCGGATTTCTTCAGTGCAGTATCACCGTAAACTTGCTGCAGGGCAGATAGCGTCTCTACAGCAGATTTGCCCAATTCGCACATGAACTTGATGTTCGAACGCTATTCGAACTGCGACATTGCGCCGAATGACCTACACCCACGTCTAACTGAAACGGAACAATAACGATACGGCACGCCGAAACCTGTCCAGACCTGTTGCCACTGCGAGCAGACATTCTCGGCTGCCCACCACAACACTTGCGTGCGCTATCTTATCTCTCATTCTCCGTCTGCAGGGGAATTCCGGGGGAATCTTTTGACTGCCCTACGCATGAAGACAAATAGTATTGGGTTTGCACATTTCATTTTTCTGTGATATTCAGTGATAGGCCTTCTTCTTAGAACATTAGGCTTATGATAAGATTCTGGCAAGAAAGATTGATAAAACAATTTTAACATTTCTCAAATTTTTAATGCAGTAACATTACAGGCATTCTGCTAGTTTAGAATAATTGTCAGTTGTCATATCAGGAACAGGACTTTCATATGTTGATTTATTCAAAATTTTGTTAATTCATAAATTTAATTAGGAATTACTGCTAACAAGTACTGAAAACATGAATAATTGAAATTATAAATATCTTTTGAATGGTTTTTGTACCAGCATTTTCCCAAATGCACAGAACATGTCCAATATTGAGTGATCTGACTCACATGGAGGACCTAGGAGAAAGATGGAATGGTTGTAATGAACAAGTGTGTTGTATAAATTGAGTGGAAAATGGAGTCATTCAGCTTGAGTGTTTGCAAGAGAATACAAGTTAGAGTCACGTATGGTGAAAATTGTATTGATTTTTCTTCATTGTTGCTATTCAAATGTATAAAAATTGCAGCATAAGTTGTTTTGGTACTGGAAGGGAATGTAATGAAAAGAAGTCAGTGCAAGAACTGGAAATATTCTTGAAAGTTGATAAAATGGAATGGACTTAGATAGAAATTGCTTAAGTATGAGTGTATGTATGGAATTCTGCAGTTGACATAATAAATCAGGATGCAGTTAGAGAGAAAAATCACCACAATGTGCAGAAATTGCTGAAAGGATGTGAATCAGCTCTCTTCATTTGTGCAGATAACTGATTATTGTCCTTGCAACAGCACAACCAGTGGTAGCTACATACTTAATTATTTTTCTTCATTATTATGTAATTTTCAGTTATGCTTAGTCAGCAATTTCCACTGGGATATGAGGTACTGTGTGTTCATAGCAAATGTTATCAATTGGTGTATTTTAAATTTGCAGCTCAGCAGTATCTTGGACCAGCTAATTAAGAATTTTGTTTCAGATATTCCACAAGTTCGTCCAGAACCTGCCAAACGCTCAGTAGAGTCAAATAAAGAATATGTTATGTTATACTGGTCTCCACCAAAAGATTGTACAGCTATAAAAGGTTCAATTGGAGGCTATAATGTAACATTGATTGGTTTGAGTCCATGGGCCAGAACAACTCAGATAATGTCAGTAGTGCAAGGAACGCTACAAGAACCATTCGTTAGGTGTGAAAACTTAATTCCATACACACAGTACCATGCCAGTGTGTTTGTTAGGAGTCAAAACAATTTAATAAATCCAGCACTTCCATACAGTGTTAACTTCACAACATTACCAGATGGTAAGTGACAGAGTCTGAAGCAAAGAATGGTTAGTAATACTGTTAGGATGCTTATATACTTCATGATCCACTGACCTCTTTTAGAAGCTTGTTATCACACCTCACAGCCATGAAAGGAATAAATCAATTACATGTCTAATGTGAAGTCAGTGACAATGTTTTGAATTGACTATGCATTGCTTCCATATAATTTCCAGAGTGTGATATTTTTGTTATGTGTATTGTTTCGATAATTGAATGGATAACTTAAATTGAGATGTAAAATAAAGGATTTGAGGTTTTCACGGTGGTGATTCTGAAAATAGCTGTCTTCTAGGTTGTTGCACCATGTAGTCTGGTAGAAGTTTACTGCCTCCATCATCACGTCGGTAAACTTCTACCAGACTACGTGGTGCAACAACCCAGAAGACAGCCATACTTGTGTAAAATAAATTCTGAAATTATACCACAGTTATATAAAGGCCATTATTAGATTCCTTGAGAGAGGTTTGTTATACTAGTGTAAAGAGTGGGTCCCAACTTTTCTTTGGCTTTGATCTATTAGGCAGTTGGTAGGACTCCTTGGATGAGTATAATTTGTTTTAGTTATTGAAAATATATTTAATTGTTCTGTTACATGTTGTTGTTAATTGGTCAGACTGTCTCTATCCTCTTAAGGGTCAGAAAATTATTACCTCTGCTGTGTCTATTAATTTTTTCTGGTTTATGTGCTTATTATTGTCATTTTACACAACAGATAGATACTCAAATACTTCTTCATGTCTCATACGTAACAGATCACTATATGTTATTGGCTGATTGGCCCATAATCAGGCGTTTCTTGTTCATTTCTTTCAGACTATTTCATCCTTGAATATGCTGGTTAGTGATTTATCTAAATCAGGGCTTCAATTACGTACATAGTCTGTTGTTGTTTTTTTAAGTTAAAAAGGTTAAATTTTATTGATCTTTGTTGAAAATAGGAGTGGTCATTTTAATTTGTATTTGTAGATCATATTGGCCATATATTTTAAACTAGGTGCAATGAACTGATTCAAGCAATCTGAAAAACCAGAGCACATCCAGATAAGCACATTTTACAGACAGGACACTCCTATGAAACAATAGTTGAAATTATGTATTTTATAAAAATGGTGAAAGACATTCTTAAAAATACCAGGTATGCTACACCCACAAACAAACCATACACTTAAATAATGCTCATACAGATAATCTTGATCTGATAAGTAACAGTCTGTACCAGTAATAAACAAGCATATTACATCCCTCCTCCAACTACCAACTATACTATTAAAAGCCCCTGTAACGTTCTAAAAATGCAATAAATCCCATAACCTCTTGTTAAACAAAACACAGAAAATAATACACATATACAGAAACAATACATATATATAATAATACAAAGTGTAATGTATTTTTATATAGTCATCTTCAGTCAACATTCAGACAATAAGAGTTCTATCAAGATATTCACAACAAACTCAGTAATTACAAGAATACTGAACATCAGAACAATTAAAATAATAGCAAGTCATTATCAATATGGGTATGATTAAAGTTCACCAGGTGTCTTCAGGGTCTTATGGAATCATAGTGTTTGATGAATTTTGACAAGTGTGACTGGTTAGGGAGACTCAGGACTAGGCATAATCTACATTCTTAATACATGATTAAATAGCATGATGATGAGTGATTGGTAACTGCACATAATGGCTTTCTCTCAGAATTGTGCATTCCACCCTCTCTGAATGAAAGCCAGTCTGCAACACATCTGCAATCAATTCTGAACAGAGGAAGATATAAAAGCTGCTTTCTAGGCCTTCTTCATCCCTTTTATGTTTGCAAGTAACTGATATCACCTAATGGCTGGTGAAATAGCAAGGAGCCCTAACCCCTTCTCCCCAACAATTGTAATAAATGTGGCAAGCGACCAATAAAAGTGAAATCTAAAGGTTTCTTTTCTGACAGCATAGCAATAGAAATATTGGTTTAACTAATAAAGCAGGTGGTTTGATTGCAGTCATGATTTATTTTCCCTGTCTAAACAAAAGTCATTTTACAAATTCACACTTCAAAAAATTGTTGATGTACAAATTTTCAGTGTATAAAATTAAATTATGACAGAACAGCATAGCTGAATGATTAAACTCTCACTTCATATTCAGCAGGACCCAGGGTAAAATTTTCCTCAAGGCAAACACTGAGATAGAACCTAAAATTAGGTCATGACTACTTCCTTCTACATCCTTTCCAATTCATTTTTGATAAATCGTCAAACAAAATATAGTTTAACACAGTGACAGCATCATTTTATACATCACAAATAAAACAAAATAAACATTAAATTATGCTTCTGTTTCTTCCATCTCAGAGTTGGTGTATTGGCAATGGTGATATTATTTTCCTTTCACTCTGGTAACACAATTGCCTGAAATGTACAAATTGCTTTCTTTTTTTTTATAGTGCCTGGGCCTGTCATTTCTCCAGTTGCCTTTTCATTTGGAAGTAGTTGGATATTTTTACGTTGGGAAGCGCCATTCCCTCCTTGTGGAGAGTTAGAGAAATATAAGGTGGAATACAAGCTTCAGTCTGCTCACAGCCATGATTTCAAGGAAGCTGTGCATAATAACTTTGAAAAGTGTGATTACTGGAAAGGAAAGATTTGCTTCAAACTTAATTCCAGTGATGGAATTATTGAAAATAAGGATTACAGTATCAAGGTAAGTGATAATGCAGTTGTTTCATCACACAGAACTGAAAATATCTGCTAGATCGTGTTTAACGGATTGGATTGGCTCTGCAGTTTGTACATCTATAATAATCTCTTAGCAGGAAATCTTTATGTGTTTCATCTGCAGTTTTTTCCTTTGATTCCTTTAGTGACCACACGAAGAAAGTTTGCTACAAGTCAGTGGATTTTCAACTGCAGAATATCAGTCATTCATTTCTTTAGATTTAGGTGATCTTTACTAGAAGAAGACCTTATGCCTTTGTTCTGTTAGTGTCTTCTGTTGTCTTTTAGCCATAGTAATGTTGTCATCTGTCAGCGGTTGTTTAGCGTGTGTGATATGCCTTTTAATAACTTTAGAATGGCTAATCAGATTTTCATGAAATGTAGTGTGATAGTTATGTCGTTATTGGCTAGTTGAAACTCTTATTTCTTAATTTTCTACAATCACTAATACTGATGTGATTGATGCTCAAATTTGTGGGATGGAAGGATGGTCTTCTACCATTTTCCATTATACTTTTATACCGTTTTATCCTATGCCAAAGTACGTACTTATGCTTCTGCTAAAAATGTACTTTCATATGCAAGTGCATCCCGTCAGGAAATATAGCGACTTAAATTAAATATTTGTTTGGCCTTTTACATTGCTATTCTTTATTATTCTATGAAACTGACAAAAGGAAAATATTTTGTTTCAGATTACAGCTAAAAACAAGGAACCAAATTTGTTTGGGGAAGCAGTGACTCTTACTGTCAGAACACAGGAAAAAGGTAAGGACTGTACAAAATTGATGTGTTTCATTTGCTTCATATTTTTAGCCTCATGCATTGCACACTAGAACAACTAATAGGTTCAATTGAATAAAAATTTTCTTGGATATTATCCATCATCTAGTAAATATAAAACGTAAAAAACGACGTTTCGGAGATGGGACTCTATCTCCGTCTTCAGGTTCCTACACAGTTGGGCCCACTAGATAGAGCTAATCCCTATCTCCGGACAAAGTAAAAGAGTGAAAGTCCCGGAATAAAAAGACATCACCACACCATCCATCCGTGGGACGTAAAAGAATAGATATTAGAAATCAAAATTCATTAAACACGATAAAGCCAAAAAAACAAAAAATTCACAAAAGGTGGGAATAAATACACATGAATATTAATTCGAAACTCGATGCACAACTTGGACTTCTTTAGAGATGACAGGTATCCAAATAGGAGATAAATCCAAACTAGCTGGCTGATAGGATTGGCAAGTAGTGCCATGTGTGCCGCCTCCTTGTATTTTCTGTAGACGGTATTGGGTTCTGTTAATAACACTCTGGCTCCATCCCAACAGACATGATGATCTTCGTTCGCATGTTGGGCCAATCTGGATTTCTCCAGCAGGCCCTGTCACACTCTCCGTGGTTTATTGAGTTCCATGAGACCCAGAACAGTCGAGAGACAGACTAGGCAGTGTGTATATGGAATCCCGTGTGATTGTGGTAGATGGTATATCGGCGAAACCAGCAGACCTCTGGAGGTACGCATAAAGGAACACAAATATAATTTCAGACAGGGCCTGCTGGAGAAATCCAGATTGGCCCAACATGCGAACGAAGATCATCATGTCTGTTGGGATGGAGCCAGAGTGTTATTAACAGAACCCAATACCGTCTACAGAAAATACAAGGAGGCGGCACACATGGCACTACTTGCCAATCCTATCAGCCAGCCTAGTTTGGATTCATCTCCTATTTGGATACCTGTCATCTCTGAAGAAGTCCAAGTTGGGCATCGATTTTTGAATTAATATTCATGTGTATTTATTCCCACCTTTTGTGAGTTTTTGTTTTTTTGGCTTTATCGTGTTTAATGAATTTTGATTTCTAATATCTATTCTTTTACGTCCCACGGATGGATGGTGTGGTGATGTCTTTTTATTCCGGGACTTTCACCTTTTTACTTTGTCCGGAGATAGGTATTAGCTCTATCTAGTGGGCCCAACTGTGTAGGAATCTGAAGACGGAGATAGAGTCCCATCTCCGAAACGTCTTTTTTTACGTTTTATATTTACTAGAGGATGGATAATATCCAAGAATTTTTTTATTCAATTGACTCTTCACCATCGTCAAGAAGTTTTAGATTTGATAAACTAATAGGTTGGTTAATATTGTGTACTTCATCATTCTGTGAGGTATCAAAATAAAAAAAAGCTGTATACTGACAACCTTTAATCACTTACTGGTTATTATTGCAACAGATTAAAAAATTGAAACCACATGTGTTTCAGCCCAAGAGGCCATTATCAGTCGACAGTACATGTACATTAGTTCAACAAGTATATGCACCATGGTAGTATTGTTTTAAAAGTTAAATTTAAGATGTATCAGTTTAAATAAAGTAAAGTTCCCAAATTGTCAAAAATCATGCAAATATATATATAACACGTGCTAGCTACTTTATGTTTGTGTGTTAGCATGTGTGTCACTGCTGAGAAATGTACTTGGGCTTAGGATCACAGTAAATTTGTGGGTTAAAAAATCCCACATAGATGCTCTTGTTCAGGAAAAGTAACTTGTCATCTGCTGGACTATGTCCATTTTCAACGTATTTATGTCATAGCATGTGGCTGGCTGCAGGGCGAAGCTTGCTTGTTATGACATAGAGCATCATGGTAAGGTTAGGTTCTTTGTTGATGCATTCCACCATTTGGTAGGTAACAACGTTGTATTGTGTTCTGTTCCAGCCAATGGAAGTGTTTGCAGTCATAACTTCATGTGGTGTAGTCTCTCTTTGGAATTTTATGTTGCTGTGTTATGCTACTCTTAGGTTTGATTTCACACCTCAGTAATGATATAATTACTTCTCAACTTGTGGTCTCAGATTTTACAGATGTTACCTATTCTGGGTGTTTTCTTGTGTAAATGGTAAGAATCCATTGTACAGTGACTGATGAAGCATGCAATATGAATTCTTGCCTGATAAACATCCAAATTGTAGGTCAAGGATCATTCAGAATGGAAAAACTACAAACACAAGATAGTGTCAGAATATTACTTTTCCCTGGCAGTTTGGTTGTTGATATATAGCGTTGTTTAAGTTGCAATTAGTCTCATTTTTTGTGAATGGCCCACTGACAGTCTTTATTAAATTGTTCAAAGTACATATCAAAATTAATTTAAATATTTAGAAAAATGCTTCAAAATTTTAAAACTACAAGAAGAGCAGTTAACCAATAAATTGGTCTTTTTTTAATCTTGTGATGTTTCATAGCCACCAAAGTATCTTATAAAACATGAATATCTTATAGCCATCAGAAATGTTAGTAGGTTAAAACATTTAAACATACATAATTTTCTGCTAGTGGTACTATTCTATCTAAAATGGTGATCATGAAGCAAAGTTATGTGATGTAATGCGCACTTTATCTTAAAGTTACAGTGGGCCAACTAGGGATACCAGTGCCATGTCTTAAAAGACACAGTGGGCCTTTAATGGTTTATCATGTGGATTTTTTTTACAGATAATTGCTTACACAGTAGGTTGAAGGTGTACAACAGGCTGCTTGATAGCTGAATAGCGTTGAATACGTAGGTTTCAGAAACATGATTAATATGATATTCTGTATGAAAATTAATAGTTGGAGTTGATCCTGCTTTTGAATGCTGCAACCATGTGGAAGTTGAAATGTTGCTGACATTTTGGAGAACCACACTGCCTCTATCAGTGCTCTTTCCTATTGGCCTGGACTTGGCTTCATCTCTCCCATCCTCATCCCTGTCTCTTTCCATATCTCATGACCTGATTTATCTCCATTCCTAATATAAATCAGCTGTTTCTTGACATTCCCCTCTTCAGCCCTGATCACGCAAGCAATGTAGTTCTCTGATGTGTTGACAAGTTAGCTTATACATGGTTCCAGCATCCAAAAATAATGAATCACCATGAAAGTTTAAATATCTACATTATGGTTGAATTTGAATGTAAATTAAATAATAATGTAGTGGTGATGCTACAGACCAGATGAAGGAAAAAATCAATAAATTATTTTAAAATAATACTAATATCAAGAGGCATGGTAATGGAATTTCAATTAATAAATATTGTTATTGTTGTTCTCTTAAGTAATAAATCAAAATTGCATTCATGTAGAGCAGAATAAATTTGGTGAAAGCTTGCTGTTATACAGCTTGGAATCTGTAGTCTTCCCATTGGCTATATAAGAAAATAATGTGTTGAGTAATAGCCATGACATCTCATCAGTGCTGCATGGTCTCTTCCCCTTTTCCTGTAAACCCCAATTAAGAATTACAAGTAGTGAGCTTCAAAGCAATGTTCACACACAAGTCTAGGATTTCATGCCCTGCCCTTTCACCTTTTGAAAGGATACAGTAACCCTCTTATGAAATTTCAAAAAGTGAGTAGACTGAACTAGCAACATGGTGTAATTTATAAAAACAGTGCTGGTTTTAAAGAAAGGTGAATAAGTGATGGCTAGGAGACTTGAAGTATTGTTGAGCTTGTGGCAAATGAGACTGAGTCTTACATGTTGAATCTGAGGACCCTAGCAATGGACACCTTACTAGTGGATGAACAGTGAACAGTCATAAAGACATTTATAAAGTGAAGCTTTTGTAGTAACTGAAGTTGATGAAAGACTCCCAGCAGTGAGCGCATGACAAATGATTGGACTGTTTACCAAGCAGCACTGAGGATGAAAGCAGAGATTGTTCTCGAAATGTTGGCAGAAGATGTGGTTTATTCACCATTCAGCCACCTGACATGGGTTGTAACCTGGGAGTCCTTCATCAATCACACAGACAGTTAAGAAACAGAGAATATTTATCTTGTGGCAGCACAGCATTGCACATAGTTTAGTGTTCAACACCCATGAATTCACTGTGTGAACAGAACTATAACTAATAGAGGATAGTTATGTCTGGTAATAATGTTTCAGTGGTTGCTGATGCAGGAATCAAAGATTATTGATTGTAATCATATTTGTAATTGCAACTGCATTAATGTTAATAACCCATCTTTGTTACAAACTCACCATGTACTGACCAATTATGACACAGTAAAGATTAAAATATACAGAAGTGTAATTTTATCTATTGCTCTGTGTAAGTGAAAAGGAATAACAAAGATTGGGGGTGTTTACAACAGGGTATTTAGTTGAATATTTGGATCGGAGATGGATGGTGTAACAGCAGGGTGGAGAAAATTACATACTTTTCACCAAATAATATTGGGACAGACAAGTGAAGAGAATGGGATGAGTCTAACATGTAACATACATGGGGGAGATGAAACATAGACAAAGAATTTTAGTTGGAAACCCAGAATGGAAGGGCCCATTCAAAGGAACTAGGCATGGATGTGAGAATAATGTTAAAACCGGTGTTGTGGAAGTAGAGGTTGGTGGTGGGGTTTGAATTAGATTGGCTCAGAACAGGGACTGGTAGTGGGCTCTTGTGAACATCGTATGTGTTCAATCAGCAGGTTCCATAGGAGATAGTGATTTTGTTTCTTCACTGAACATACTATTAAATTCTTAAAAAGAATTCTGCTCCAAGGAATTAATTATGTAGTTGATTTGTTATCAGATGCTATAAATCACTAATGAGTTGTTCTAATTTGTAATAACATAAGAAGAAGGACCTAGAGAAGCACTAAAAGAAAATAACAGAAATGAAACCAGTTAACAAAGAACTTTATTAACTTTCATTAAAATGCTTACAGTGATTATGTGAATGTGGTATATTTGACAAATGTGGAATTTGTTACGTTAGGAAATTGTTTTAGAAAACTTTCTGTGTAAATATTATAAATTCAAAAACATACTTGAATAAGGTACTTGAGTATACTTTTCATTTTATACTTGTTGATACAGAAATGTATAAAATAAATAATATTATTTTTCATAGAATAATAACATATTATGTCTTATGAAATCTTTGGATAGTGTTTTGATATTCAAAATTAGTAAACATAGAAAAGAAATATCTTATTGTTCACATTTGTTGACAGATTGCCTTTGTGCAATGTAATTTTTGAATGTATTATGTATGTGCACATGACAATCTACAACACATGAAGTAATGGATCTGTATGGTCTCACTTTGTTCACAGCTCCAGAACGTCCAGAAAACTTGCGGGTTATAAAACAAACTCCTCATGCCATACAATTAGCATGGCAACATCCCAGCATTACTAATGGCCTTCTAAGGAAATTTTTCATAAGCGTAAAATTACTTTCATCACAGCTACGAAGACAGAACGGAAGCAGGGAACTTCCTGAAAAGGAGTTTACAGTAAATCATCCTATGAATTATTCATATGAAGTAAGTTAATCTTGAAATTTACACTTCCTGCAAAGATTCATCAGTATTTTGTGCTCCTTCATATGCTTGTTTCTTTCAACACAAGAATTTTTCTTCTACCACATAATGTTATTTCCCTGACAACTTTTTATTTTGGACATAGTCTTGCTGCTGCATCTTTATTGGAGTAGACTGTAATTGTTAAATTATTTAATACAACTTTTATTTATAGGCCCTTTAGATTTCTGTACGTTGACTTGAAGAAACATTTATTGTTAGCTTATCCCTATAGTAATATACACAATAAAATACCATTAATGTGCCACAATTTGTCCACCACCAATATTAGATTTAAGCAGGGGTTGCAGTGAATTTAAAATATTGTTTTTGTAGAACATCTTCAACAGAATGCTGATTGATGGTTTACCCCATAAAATGGAGAAATATTTGGCAGTATTTTCTTAGCTAGTACCAGGATGTTTTTTCTTTGAATGCACACATTTCTTTTCTTTTTTGTCAACACTTAAAACTGCCCTTTTACACTCGTCAGTCAAACACAACAGCTTGTGAATTAAACTGCACCGTTCCTGTGTAGTATTTAACTTCCTTACTCTGATAATCTTTGTAACTCATTTCAAACTAATGTGTGTTTTCTTGCTGTGTATTACATATTCAGGGTGTGTGAAAAACTTTCATTCTGAAAGAGTTCTATGAAAGGAAGCAGTAAATTTTTTAACTGTTCTTCCAGGATCTTGGATAACTGAACTCTATATATCTTTTTCTGGGAAAAGTTTCCAATTTGTATTCATAAACTCTCCCAGTAGCAGGCTCATTTACTATAATTGCTTGGGTTTGGAATGCCATTATTTACATTGCTGACACAAAGTTACAATGCCACACACTCCTTAAGTCACTGTAAGTGCTTTGTTATCTGAGTGGGTTTTATTTGTTAATGCAAAACTACTGGTGTATGACATTTGTGCAGCTGAATGTTTCAGGGAGTTGTTTATATAGCTGATATAAGCAAAACAGCATGACACTAGATTGGACTTGATTATAATGTATAATGATAAATTATATTATCACAAATTTTGGCAGATTTTGGCTAGTTAGGGTGGAATTATACAGGGGCAATCCTTTTGAAATTATGTAGGGAATATTCTCTGTAGACTTTCATGGATGCAGAGTGAGGGTGGCAGTTGATAGGCAGTAACTGTTGGAAATGGCAGGACACACCACAATACATGACCTTAACATCAATAAATTCAGACCAGAAGGAGCAATGAAACTAACCAAAATGTACTTGTGTGTAGGATGAAAATGGTCAAACAATGAAGTCACATCTTAGATGAGATTGTAAATGGGTAGATGCCTAGCTGACCTTGAACTGCAAACATTTGTTGATTTTTGTGCATCCTCATGCACTTAATCAGCTAGCAGCCACATAAAGTACAGTAAACTACAAAGCAGGATTTCAATAGACGCTCTGTATTAAAGATGTCTTTAATTCATGGCCATAATCAAGACCTCCTAGGCCACATTGAGCCCCTGGGTCTTATAAGAAGGTTAACCTCTTTAACTAGTATACCTGGGCCTTTTAAACTCTCTGGTTAGGGTCTCCCTAGATGTAGGTTCTGCCATGTAAACTGGTTTTTATAAGCCCCTGATTCTATTTTGACTCTTTCCGGTTTTAAGCTTCCTCTTGGAACTTCCAGATAACGTCCACAGATTATTTACCATTACAGGTGAAAGATCTGCAGCCATCATCAGAATATGAGGTGTCTGTTCGTGGGATGACTGTCGAACCTGGTGAACCTGCTGTTATAAAGTCTGTGAAAACATCGTTGGTTTTACCTGACATTGGTTCACAACTTAAACTGGTGGAAGATTATACAGCTAATACCACACTTCAGGTTATTATTCCACCTGCTGATCCGTTTCTTACTAAAGAGAGGTGAGAAATTTAATTGAAAGGGATGTGTAAACACTGAATTATACAGACAGAAATGAACTCCAATTTTGTCTTAAATATGGAAGTGCTGTGTGTACCTGAAAATAATGATAAAATACTAAAGCTAGTATTCTTGCAGTGCCATTGAACTGAATTATCCTGTGCAAATAGTCCTGTATCTTTGACTACTGTAAAACTATTTTATAAATAGCACTAACATTTTGAATAATATGGGTGCTGTAATCATCAGACCATAAACATAATGGCAGGTATTTGGGATTTAAAATTTAAATTGATTATTGCTGGTGTTGAGTTAGGACAAGGAATCTCATAGATTCTGAAGAAACAACACCAAGATCATTTAGTGAGTTCTTCTGTCATGTCATGTTCCTCTACTGGTCTGTGATTCTTCTTATGCCTGTCAGGATCTGACGATGAAAGGGAGAATGCATCAGAATAGGTCCAATGGAAAATGAGGTTTAAAAAAGCCAGGAAAGTTAAATTTCTGAACAAAGAATGATGTGTATTCTTAGCCAGTAAACAATTACATGTGAATGAATATAATATTGATCATAGTGACTGAATTTATGAAATAATAACATATAAAACACTGTCATAGATTTGCAACACACTAAACCCTTCACTCCCTTTTAAACTGGTCAAGTACAACATACATCACATTATTCTGCTATGGTACACCACAAAACACACAGCTCAGGTAAGGTGATATGCCACAGACATATATATATACACACACACACATACATACACATACACAATGCAATACTCACAAATATAAAAAGAAATTGTTTACAGATACAAAATACACCTGAAATCATGAAGCAGTTCCAGGCATTTCCATACATATTAACCACTTTAAGTAAAAACAATAATTTATCCCAATTTTTATCATTATTTGAGACAAGAAGAAGAGAAGGAATAAGGGATACAGTTCCAGTGCGATGACTACAAACATCCATTAATGAACATTTGGTGTGAAAATGTGACTATGAATAATTACATTAAAAATCAACATTACACTACAGGATGCTACGCTATAAGCTTTAATAAGAGAGTCTTGCAATTGATTTTACACATTCTTCCACTGAATTTGAAGGTCCTGTCTGTTTCTCAATGTAGACTGAAGTGGATTCTTTCCTTACTGTGTCAGTCATATTCAGTATGCAATTAATTCTGTTGTCTTGGTTGTTAAGGTAAACAATGCCCATGTCAATTAACAACCCCTATTTCTAACCTGCACTGTTGAGATCTAATAATCTCTGGGTTAGAAAAACACCAAGAAAACATCAATTCAAAGATTCGAAGTTTAATAAAATTCTTTCATAATAATTAAACCAACTGTCCCACATATCAGTCTGCTTACATTGCACTCACTCTGCAAGTTTTTCAAACTGTATTTTTCATTTATTACTACACATAAGTGGTTAAAACTAGTAATGTGTGACAGCCAAATTTAGAAAACAAGAGGGATACACATATTACATTTGACACTTTCTGAGTAAAATTGATGTAGAAGAAGGAGATTTATAATTTTTTTACAAAGTGTATGAAATTCTTCAGATTTCCTTGCTAATTTTTGTGGGTTGTCTGAATATGTGACTTTATTCTAAAAGAAGTTAATTTTGCTGCTTATTCACTGTGTTTTCTTTGTCTTTTATAGCTCCTACTTTGTGGTTGTATCATCTGATAAGGAAGAAGTACCTGCTTCTGTAAAAAAGATAGAAATGATGGAATTAATTCTGAAGACAGCAAATGTTATAAATGGTGGGCATTCATGGATTGCTGCAGAAATAAAGGTTAGGTATAACAAACATCTACTCCAAAATTCAACAAAAACCTCCACACTTAACGTACCATACATAGTAATAAATATTTCATCTCGTGTGGAGGCTATACAAGTACAAAAAATAATGTTAAGATTACGTTTTTAAGTATTCATTATGATTAATTAGTGTGTTGACAGTTTCAAAAAACCAGTGTTGTTGAGTGAGTTATAAACAAATTAATCAGTTATTTAATCAGTTTATGATGCCCTCCATGTCTTTAATCCCCTAACCACCATTCAAGTGCCAGCATTAGACCAACAATTTTCACTCCCAACTGGCACTGCAGTAGTTGGTTTTATTACCTCAGCACAAACCAGTATCACTCTGAGCAACCATTAGTGACCCTTTGTGTCCAAAATAATATTTCGTTTGTCTTGTTTTCTTCTTTGTAAAAACAGGATTTTGAATGATTTGAGATTTGAGGTTTTCACAGTGGTGAGTATGAAGAATTCTGTCTTCTGGGTTGTTGCGCTGTGTAGACTACACAGCACAACAACCCAGATGACAGAATTCTGATTTTTAATTATTTTTCCTTCTCCATTATTTTACTAATTGGACAGGTTGAATAGTTCCAATCTGGATCAGTAAATCTTAAAATTGGCTTGTAAATAATTTAAATTTCTCTTCTGGTTTTATAGCTCTAACAGTTTCTCGATATATTTTTGAGTCATGCAGAACCATTTCATTCGTTGCAAGTTTCAAAATGCTTTTTGTTATATGATTATATATTGAATAACTCAAATTTCTCAATTGTCTGAGCTATTTGGCATACCATTTCTGGTACAGTTTTTTCCCATAGATCAACAAAACCTCCAAATAAATTACTTATGTACTAATTTCTGTTGTTTTCAACTCACAATAGCTGTATCTTTGCTCAACCATGCAGTTTCACGTGGAAGTGTGTCTGTTTGACAAATTGTGAGTCACTGTATGTAGCGGTAATAACTATTTGCCTGCCAGCTTATGTTCATTCCCTCTACAACAGACCCAGAGGGTGCACCATGAGTAGATACTGATGCATGACTAGAGGAATGGTGACCTGAGCATGGGCGATAATGTATTTCTTATTCAAAGACATTGGCTCTTCACAGGTCTCCCACATTCTATATGTTATTGTTAGTGGTATCTTGTAATGACAAATGTTCTTGAAACCACACATAGTGCAGGATCTTGCTCTTCTTGTATCTTCTATCTGCAACAACATGGTATGAGGCAAATGTGCTATATAGTAAATCCTAACCACACATTCGATCTCGTGTAAGGGAATATCAGGATGGAAGGAAGGTAATTTGTAAACTCTCTAATGGATTTTATTCAACAAAAGTGTGAGGGTATCATAGAGGAATACAAAAATGTGACTGTGAACTGACTAACAAGTGAGTATGAAATTTTGCCAGAGGAAACACCAAAAGCAATTATGCCTTAGACAGTTTAAATCAGGATATTATGTGAAAAATCTACAAAACGCTTTATTTGGAAAATAATATCTTAAGATTCGAAAGAGTTGGAAGTTGTTGCATGATAATAAAGGTATCGGGTCTTTTCTCAGGTATATAATTTGCTAGTCAGAACCATGTTATTTGAAGTCCACTATCGATTCATATATTTTCAAGCTGAAAGGAGAAGACCACATTGTCTGAACAGTGCAGTGCTTGGATGAATGGAACTAAAGGAAAGCTCCTGTTCCTGGCAAATGGGTTCAGATTTCAGTAAGGTGGAATAAATAAATTAAAATGTTCCATGGAAAGCCACTGAAATAGTGTTATGTACCTTGGACATCTGTCCTCATTTCACATGTTTTCTCTGTAATTAATAATTGTTGTGCAAGTGAACTTCTCACTTAGTTGTGAGAAATTCTATGATGTGGTCATCACGAACCAGAATTCTCTTGAGAATGTCAGTTGCTCAGAGAAATATCTCTGTATTTTAATAATGAATGTTCCGTACCAATATTGAGAAGGTGAATGTGTGATGCTTCTGACACAAAGCATGTGTGTCTTGCTATCATGTTCACCCTACAGAAGATTAGCTGTCTCACAGCAGAGAAGTGAGCCATATTCAACCTATAGGACATTGTGCATTTATTCACTTGAAATTCACTCTCTGGGAGCATGAAGAAAGTCAAACATAATTCATTTAGTCATATGAGTGACATCCCTAGAATTATTGTATTATAACACAGTATACATGAGCTAAGCTATTTTCAAAATTTTCTATTTCAGCTTCAGTGTGAAAAAGAAAAGGCAGTTCAGAGTTGATGATATATCATTGTCGATCTGTGTGTTTTTGGTGAAAATTACAGATCTTTGTTGAAATTTTTATAGCATGTTTCAGCCTGAAGATGAAGAAATGATTTTCAAAGTTGGTGATAATACAACAATAATATCTGGCACTTCTGATAATGTCTACTGGAACCGACCCCTAGAACCTGGCATATTATATGATGTGACTCTGGTGGCACTCAATTGGCAGGATGGTGAATATGAGTCCAGTTTTGCAAGCCTGAAACTTCCTGTTCAGACTCTGTCTGAAAACGAAGGTGGCATGGGTGCTGAGTGGGCTGCATTGCTGCTGTTACTGATAATACCAGTAGCTGCAGTAGCTGTGTACTTTGTTATAAGGTCAGTTTTATATTAAACTCATGTCTTAAGATCCCCACAGAATAGCATCCAATACCCTATTAGTGGAAAGAATTTATATCTGCATTATGTCTTCTCCTTCACATAAATGCACAAAATAGTACTTTTTTTATACTTCCTGGCTTCTCTGAATTTATGCCAATGCTCAGTCTAGCCTTGGCTTGTTTTGACACCAGGAATACAAGATTGTTTTTTCAATGCCATTAACATCTCCAGAGCAGTATTTAAACTAAAGTCTTGGCAATATAAATGTAAGGATTTGTTCCATATGAAGATGAAAATGTCTTAAATAAATTACATTTGTTTTGAATAACAAATTTATCATAAATCCTGTGCTGAAGTGGGCTACGATACAATGTTAGGATTTTAATGCTCACAAGCCAATGAATCTTTCTTCTGATCATGACTGTTGTTACTCTAATTAATACTAATATTTTGTGATTTTCATTTGTACATTGTACCTGAAATTTTTGTTTCTTACAGGAGGTGATAGGAAACTGAACAATCTTTTTGAGTTTCTTTATATGTTTACAGAAAGCCAAAGCAGACTGAGCCTATTGAATTGATATATGAAGATGCTGTTGCTGGTAAGTGTAGTACTACATTGTATAAATCAATGTAAGAAATATCAGTTGACTTTCTTCATGTTAAAATAGGAGTCTATGGTGAAGGAATGTAAAATCTATCAATCAGCTTAATGTAATTCAAATATTTAATTCCATAATCAAAATGTCCACCACTGCTTTCAGTATAAATTAACATCTTTGGTTTATATCATCCCACTTTCAAAGGTGGTCGTCACTAAGTTTCTTTCTCTTAATATGGCAGAGATACTTCAGGTTTCCTAAATATTTGAGAATTCTGCTCAGTGGAATTAGTTAAATATTTGGTTAGTAATTTGCGAAACGTATTGTGACATGGCATAGTAAGTGTCAAAGGCTCGAGCTGGAGCGGAGGGGCCGCCTGACACCCTTTCCCTATCTAGTGGAAGCGAACTGTAGGTGTGGCCGCTACGGTATTCCCCTCCTGGAGGGGGGTAGAAACTACTAGAAGGGGGACCTTCCCAGAAAGCGAACCATCAAGATTTCCTGGTCTTGAACCTTCGGTGACTGGGCCTTCGAATATGAAGGATCGCAAGAGTGCTCAATTGCGAGGGGTTAGTTAGTGGATAGTGGAGTTGACGGCGAAATAGTGAAAGAGTCGTGTGTGGGGTCTGTAGTGGAAAAGTGCGGATTATATAAAGAGAGTGTGGAGCCATCGAGCGGTCTGGTGTGGCACTGAGCGAGAAGAAGAGGATCGGCTGCATGTGAGGAGCACTGGGTTCGCGGACCATGGCGGTTGAGGAGCCAGCGTGTGTCCAGTGGGTTGCTATAGGCTGAAGGCTGCGTGTTGAGAGCACCGGGTTTGCAGACCGTGGCGGCTGAGGAGCCTGAGTGTGTTCAATGGGGTGCTGCGGGACGACGAGTATGAGGAGCGCCCAGTTCAGGGACCAGATAGGCTCAAAGGACATTGCATGTGAGGAGTGTGTTTGTGTGTGTCAAGCATAGAGACAGAGACGCAGAAACTGCTGTAGTAGAGAGTTTCATGTAAGTGTAGATTCTTTAAACTGGTTTAGTATAGTTTATAAATCGGGGTTGACAAATAAAGAGCGTCCCAACACGTCACAGTATATCCCATCTTCTTCAGTTGTGTTTTTATGTATTACTGAATAACTGCATGTGACTTGAGATGGTCTTCCTTTCAAGCACACACAACCACATATACAAGTGTGCACAAGAATATGTACATAAAGCCTCTCACACTCACACATATGAACTTACACTTACATACACATACATATACAGACCATATACGTTATATCAACTCTACAGTACTCCATTACAATATTTTCACAGATGCTGTATAGACAAACCAGCAACTGGCTCTTAGTCACTAAATTCAAAACATACATTGTGGTAGTTCTGTATTTCCACACTAGGCATTTGAAACAAGGCTAGGATGAGAGGCTACACAATATAAAAAATACTGAAAACACATCGATTGTTCAACCCATAGAACTTCAAAATGGACAAATAAATTTTCATGCAATTTTTTGTAAGGACATTATGAATTGGAAGACACTCTAAATTGTACATCTTAATTTTCCACATATGGTAATAGAAACATGAAGGATCTTCAAACATTTGAGATGGAATGATGATCATCTTTATTGAATTTATTACTCATCATGTTTCCATCTATCACTTCATGCATGAACCGATTGTAATGTTGTACTTTGTCAGTATCTGCAATTCATGCTGCCAACCACCACTAGCTGTCAGATATCACACCCACTATAAGTGGTGCCAGGGTACACTCTTGGATCATTGATACAGGTGACTTCATTACATGCTACCCACAGTTTTATTTCAGTATCAATATCCAGTCCATGGTCAAATTTTAAAGAATATTACCTGCATCAAAATTCTTTTGGCACTACTGTTTCTTAAAACTGAGCTCCAAATTCATCCAGTTTTTGTTCTGTTAGTATTTCATGATTACAGTTTGTTATTCTCTCAAGTAGTGTCCTAGCGATTATTATACATTCCCAATTTTCAGGAACACAGACCAAATGCATGAAAAATGTAAATTGTGCTCTCCAAAGTTCATCTTTCTACTCTTGTTAAGTCTTATGATACTAAAAAAATAATATTGGGGATTATCTGGTGGTTGTGCCAGGGCATGATCTTTCTGCTGTGAACAAATACTACATTATATTCCACCTTTACCTATTAGTAATAGTGAGATTGCATTGGTTTTGTAGAGCTAAGCTGACACATGTACATACAGGAGATGCTGAAAATAGCTCCTGTTGACTCAGATATATTTTCCACACCTTCTAACTGATTCCGGCTCACACGCTGTTGTTATCTAAATATATGAGGCACCTGAATAAGAGTGATTTTTCTGAGCTTTCCCATTCATGGATCATTTTATAGCCTCTACTTTTTACATACCTCCACTGGCTTAAGATGCCAATTAAAGAAAGTAAGTCTGACTGCTGAATCACATGGTTATAGTGTGAGTGACGTTATTGTTTGGAAGGACATAGTATCAGTAATTTTGTAGTAGTTCACATGGCCCCCTTTAATACCATAGTGTTGTATGTGAAATGTTTAAGGGACAATCAGTTGTTGAAGCTTGGCTTCACTTTCATCCAACTTCTGTTTTATTAATACATGTCAGTATAATTTTTTTATCATGTCATTTAACAAAACAGATGTTCTTACTGTTATGAATAATATTTGCATTGGGAAACAGAACTCAGGAAAAAAAATTCTTAATTTACTCTGACTTTTTGTATTGGAGTGAAATACCACTATAAGATTAATGACATCAAATAGTCTTGTGTGAATTTATCTCTCTCTTACTCAAATAGAATCTTGAACAACACTGAGTTAAACTTGAATAAAACTGGGCAATACGAAAGTAAACGACTTCCTCTTGTCACTGCTGATAACTTGCAGCAATTTCAGAAAACCGATTAAATGACCACAAACAGTGGCGAAGCTGCCATATATCCCCACTGTGTAATACAGAAAATTTTTCCTAGCGTAAAATTCAGATCTGAATGACAAGCACAATCTTTCATTAATGTAAAAAATATTAATTTTGTTGATCTTATGGTTCACAGAAAGACAAGAACAAGAAGCTGATAGAAGTCCAAACGTTCGTGGAGCAGATGACCCAGTATATGAAATAGTGGTATGAAAAAAATCATGAAATAGATTGCTATTTTCAAAAAGAAGGCATGTGGGTGAAAGGTTCTCAGGTAACTACCAGAATGAATCCCCAGTGAATACCTCTTAGTAATTTAATCATTGAGACAGTCAAACTCCATTCATGCAGTGGACGCTGACTTCCAGGAAACTCTACCATCAGTGACGTTATTCACAAATGTCAAATATTGGCTGATGAAACAAACTGCCTACCGTAGCTACTTACACTTCATGTAAGAGACAATTCACAAATTGAAGATACAGAGGCAATAACAGAGCAACAAACTGTAATTTGTATGCTATTCAAACAATTTCTAACTTACTTTTGTTCCCATATATATTGTATTATTTATTTATATTATTAAAATACAAATAGAGAAATCTGAATTGTATTTCT
This sequence comes from Zootermopsis nevadensis, assembly GCF_977971745.1. Taxonomy (NCBI): domain Eukaryota; kingdom Metazoa; phylum Arthropoda; class Insecta; order Blattodea; family Termopsidae; genus Zootermopsis; species Zootermopsis nevadensis. The sequence continues at coordinate 1,888,161 of NW_028259151.1, read as the reverse complement.
GGGTGGCATCCTTCAAAATGGACACAGTATGGATCTGTGAATGTTGCCAGTACAGAGTACTGCTATGACCACATTAAAATATAACCTTCAAGTTTTATAACATAGAAATATCACAAATAGGAAGTAGCATTCTTGCTATCGCCACATAATTCAGTGTTGTGCATGAGTTTACTCCATAGTACAAGATACGTCTGATACCACTGTCTTTGGAGATTGATAAATAGTAATTCTGCCCATTAATTTATAACATTATATAAAAATGTATTCAAAGGAAAGTTATATACATTTCCACATGAAATGTCACAAGTAGAAGACAAATTTAATTCCTTTTTTCTAAACATCTAGTGACAAAAACTGGTTTTCATAGCCCAGTAAGTCTTTTAAGAAATAGCAGTTATATCACTAGCTGGCCAAATGTAGACATCTGACACAGGATGCACTGCATCATGTAACTTGGCTTTGTGACTGTCATATTGGGTTCTAATCCACTAAAAATTGTAAGTGTGGTTAAAAAGGTTGACCATATTACCTTCATAAATTTCCTTGTCAAGGTGACCCCTTTAATTTTTTTAAGCTAATTTTTATGCGGCCTCACACATAAACCAGCAGCTAAGATTCTTAAGCAGAAATTACTTACTTAAGTTTGGCTAGACTCCGTATGCTTTAAATAAGCAATGAGCTCAAGGCTGTAAAGTGCATCAAAAACTTTGATCCGATTTGGCATATTTGAACTATATATTAGACAATGACAAATGGTCCTGAAATATTTTGATATATTTCTTTAAATTAATTGTAGATTGATTATAACATGATTTGTACAGTGCAGTTACAACACACATTTGTGTTCTTATTTGGGGATTCTGTGCAATTAAATTAAATTAAATTCATTTATTTGAGTGCTTGGCAACAGCCAAAAAGGCCAATAACAGCCAAGCACTAACAATACAAAAAAATAATAAAAGTAAACATAGCAATACAAAAAACAAGTAATGAACTAAATATATAAATGTACAATATAATAATGATAATAAATCAATTCATTAATTTATTGCAAAATAATGAACAGTAAATGAGCTAAATAATATGCCTAAAAGTGAAACATTAAAATGATAAACAAACAAACAAATGAACTAATTATATAAATGTACAATATTCAATTCCATTCATTTATTTACGTGTTTGCCAAATTAAATACTTCAATTCTATAATTAAATTCTTTATTTAATGTACTCACCAACAGCTGCTATAGCCAATTACAGGGCAACACAAACAAACAAACAAAATACAAAGACAACACAGAAAAAGGAAGAAAAAAAGACATTAAAAACTTAATAGATAACATAAAAAGCAAATTTAAAGTACAAAAGTTACAAATAAGGTCCACTCTAGGTATTGTCCCTTATGGAATAAGTGTCATCAAAAGAAACATTGATTATACCAAAAATGTCCAAGAATGTACAAACATAATTAGCAGCAATGACACACCTGGCTGAAGGACTGTGTCTAAGCGCACCGCACACGCAAAACGTAGAAAATTCTCTTATTTGCCTTGACGGCACACGAATACCAACAGTATCCATAACGGAATTGCAATTTATTTTGCCCTTAAAAACATTAATAAGAAATAAAGCATCGAGATGTCGCCGCCTGGAATAAAGTGTTCTAAAATTTAACGTAGTTAAAATCAACTCATATTTACCTGAGGTATTAAACTGAAAAAACCGGTAATTGCACAAACTGGCAAATTTCCTTTGAATATTTTCTAATTTATTAGAATCAGTCTGTGTAAGATTATTCCAAGCGACAGAGGCATACTCAAGCTTCGGCCTAACTAAAGCATTATACAAAAAACAAGACTGTCTAAAGAGGAAAAATTATATGTAATAAATCGAATAAGCCCTAATGTCCTAAGTGCCTGAGAATAAACAAAATTTACATGAGAGTGAAAGTAAAGTTTACTGTCTAATAATACACCAAGATCTTTTATACAGTCAGTACGGGAAATTAAAATACCACTTACAAAGTAATTAAAGTAAATACTGTTGGTTTTCCGTGTGAACGATATAATTTTTGTTTTCTCAACATTAAGTTCCATAGAATTATCTTCACACCACTGATGTACAGAATCAATATCGGCTTGAAGAGATTTGCAGTCATCCACCGAATGTATGTCCCGATATAGTTTCAAGTCATCAGCAAATAAGAGAAATTTCGAGAACTTAATTTTGTCACAAATGTCATTGATAAAGATATTAAATAATAGAGGTCCCAAGGTAGAGCCTTGCGGGACTCCAGATAGCACCGAGTAAGGAGAGGAAGACTGCCCTAAAATACGAATAAAGGCCGATCTGGATGATAAATAACTTTAGACCCACTTGACGTACTGAGAGGATAGTCCAAAATGATTAAGCTTTCCTAAAAGAGAGAAATGAGGGACTGAATCAAAGGCCTGTCTGAGATACAGAGTCAATCTGCCCCTGTGAGCAAACAGAAGGCTGAACATCAGTGAGGTAGGAGACTAAATTAGTTACCGTAGATTTAGATTTGGAAAAACCATGCTGACTAGGGTGTAACTTAAATTTGAAATAAAATGAAAGATGATCATGTACAATACTTTCCAAAATTTTGGAGAAATTATTTAAAATCGAAATGGGCCGATAGTTAGAAACTAAGGCACTGTTGCCTTTCTTAAAAATCGGCACTACAGCGGCTTGCTTCCAAGAAGCGGGAAAATCCCCTCTGAGTAGACTGAGGTTAAATATGTGGCATAAGAGTGGAGTAAATATCTCGGAACAGCCTTTAATAATGAAATTTGGAATCCCATCAGGTCCGGCACAAGTCGTCGAGCGAAGACGACAAATCGCCCGTTTGACATCTGCATCGGAGATGGATGGAATATTAATAAAATCAGGGCAATTATAACCAGAATTATTCTGAGTGTTAACACAAGAAGAAGGTTTAAAAACACAAGAAAAATGGTCAGCAAAGGCTTCGGCAATTAATTGAGGCTCCGTAATAATTCTGTTTCCAACTACAATTTGGGTCACCGACTGATCATTCTTTTTGAATTTAGAGATATATTTCCAGAAGTGCTTAGGTTGAGATCTTAAATTTGCATCGATACGTCTCAACCAAACCAATCTATCAGCCTTAATAGTTATTTTAACTAGTCTACGATAGTAGGAGAAAATACTATAATCATGATCAGATTTAATTTTCTTAAATTTCTTAAAATACTGATTTTTCTTCTTGATATAATATATAAGAGAACTGGAAAACCAGTGAGGATAGGCGGAATTCCTTGGCTTAACAAGAGGGACAGCAAGGTTAATAGCCTCAGACACAGCAGCCGTGAGGTTTTCAACTGCAGATTCAACAGAATTCTCTTTAAGAATGCATGATCAGTCAGTGATTCGCAAAGTCTCATAAAGTAGCAAATAATCCCCTTTACTAAAGTTACGTCGAGGAAAAGTAATTGTATTATGGAAGTCTAATATTAGTTTAAAGTCAAGAACAAGAGGCTGATGATACTTATCAGGAGCGACCATCGGAGATTTTGAAACAGAGACACTTAGATCGTTGAAATTAGAAAAAACAAGATCGAGCAGTGCGCTATTAGGGACACACTTGTTTTGCTGACTAAGCCCAAGAAAGCATGAGGTGGCGTAAATACAACTGCCTTTAATTTTGTTATAATAATACGAGTTAGGAAGGGGGGTGCCATTAAACCAATCAAAGTTAGGTACATTAAAATCACCTAACATAATTACCCGGCAGAGATTAGAATTTAAATTTGATTCTAAGAATTTGAAATATTTTTCAACCACTTTTACATCACAATCAGGTGGAAAATAATGATTTCCTATAAGTAAATTAAATTTATCCTTAACAGGAATTTCAATCCAAACGCATTCTTCCGTGACCTCCAAATCGAACCTACGTTTGACCCCATATAATGACTTGGAGACAGCAGTAAGTACACCGCCACCACGTTTCTTGTTAGAAGTTAAATAGTCCCTGTCAGCACGAAATACGTTGTACGTGTTGGGAAATAAATTGGAACTTAAAAAGGTGTCGTTTAGCCAGGTTTCAGTGATGCAATACACTTTGGACTGGTTAGCATAGACATTGTCCAGAAAATCGCAGGATTTAGTCCGCAGACCTCTAACATTTTGAAAGAATATATCAAAATCACAGACGACATGAGCCATGATCACAGGGGAATAGAGCCTTCCTCCGGCGCAATAGGTATATTCCCTGCAGGCGATAATACCGCTGAAGACTGAGGTGTACTGGAGGAGTACACTTGATCAGGGGTCAGTTTACCGTAAAAGGGAGCAATCAGGCACCCATTTGGCCAAACACCAGTGTTATTAATGAGGGGAAAATCCACCTCATTGACAGAGATATGAAACGACGCGTAAGCATCGAATTTAGTTTTAAGTCTAGTGCAGACCAACCGTTTGAGGCTTAATTGCTCCTTTAACGACTTTTCTACATCTGCAGCCGAGACCCCAGGACTAAATCGAGACACAAAAAGGGCCTTAGACCTTTCCCTTTTACACACAATGGGTAGAGCGGCAGAATTCCTAACCCCTATCAGCGGCTGCCTACGTTGTCGAACTGTGTTGACAGTGTTGACCGATGGCATCACGGAAGTGGGCTTCTTTTTATAACTGACTGTTATAAAACCTTCAGACTCAGCACCGGAGACCTTCGGTTTCAAACCAGCCGAAAGGATGTCCTTATAGGATTTGGATCCGGCGTCGGCGCTGGTTGAAGCGGAACAAAGAGCTGGGTCGGCGGCCTTGTGTGCCGCATTATCGTAAACCAAGGGACTTGGCTCCTGAATGGATGGTGGTACTGCAGGATCAGGTGCACAGGAAGCAAGCTTGGCCAACTGACTCTTCAGATAACCATTATCTTTCCGAAGTAGTTGAACATCTTCGGAGAGTTTGAGAACCATCTGTACAAGATTCTCAACAAGCTTATGAGTGCTAGCACCATTACGCCGCACCATCTCGATCTGAACGCCGAGAGACTCGGGGTCCGAAGGCATACTCGCCCCATCCGGAGATATATCCTTCACAGGAAGCTCCGAAGTTGAAGCAGATCTCAAGCTTCTTCTTCTTCTTGTATTCTTAGGGCTAGAAGCACGACTAAGTAAAACACACGACACACAATTGTATGTGGACTGGCCGTCAACCATAAAAAACGAGTACTCGGTATCACTCATGTTGAGGCACGAAAGATGAAGTCTAGAACCACAGGGCCCACTGCATCTGATACATTTCTGCTTTCCATGGAAAGGTCTCTTACACACAGAACAACAGTCCTTGCTGGCAACCATAATGCCGGCCGGCTGCGGACAAAGCACCCTCGCACAAAGATATACACTGCAGGTACGGAGCACACACAAAACACGTCCGTTCACTCCAAAGGCTAAACTTATACTTCTGTTAGTAATTTTTTTCCTATAGTTTTGAGTTTCCATGAAGCAACAAATTCTCAAAGGATTATGTATTTTACTAAAAATGTAATATATACCTGCTTTGATGTAGTGGTTTATTTCACAATACCTTCAACATTGCTGTGGTATTGGTCAGATGTCCACTGTGTAGGGGAGCCCAGGCCAGAACAGCGTATCGGCTTTATTTCATCTGCAATGCGTTGCTATGAATCGGGATCAGTTGAAATACCATTAGCATAGAGCACAGGGTCATGTCATGTCAGCAAGCGCCGTTTTGTGCTTACATTTTCTAAAATATTCACTCATGCTGGATTTTGCTCTTACATTTTACAAATTTTTCTCAACTTCCAGTGACGGTAAGACTTATTCATTATTCATATCCACTTTCTTGAATGATGCATGTTACAAGGTGTTATCTTGAAAGTCTTAAACACAATATTCTTATTTATTTTCATGATGTCATTTTTGGTGGGACAATCCTAATTTGAAAGAGTATACTCGGGGCTGGATGGGGTAGGGCAGAATGGGGTACCCCATTTTGACCCAAGTGAGTGTAGAGAAGAGAATCAAAATGACAAGGGCCTGTATTGTGGGGATGTCTATTCGTAACCTATTAAATGGTGAATCCGGTGTTCATCTTGCTTGAAATGGCCCATAACTCATGTGCAGTTGTTGATAGTCACGATGATGAAGAGACGCACATGTGTGCGGTCTGTGTTAGGCCTAAGTAAATTACAAATGTTTAAAGTTTCGAAATTTTACATTGTATACTTTATCATTTCTATATCCTATGTCATAATTATTATATAATATGTGTTTTCTTACAACTTTTTCAAACATATATCAACCATACCCCGTCTTGCCCTGTGCACTGGGCAAACTGGGGCACGTTACATTTTTGTAAAGAAATTAATATTTAAAAAACTGCAACTCTTACAACTAAACTAATAACTCATTATAAATTTAAAATAGACAATAAAGCCACACAAATTTCCTTCATGTGTCTGTCATTGTTATTGTCCCTTCCACATGCCTCCAAATATTAAGTTCCCCGATCTGCACTGTGCTCCGCTATATGCATTAATTATCTTATTTACATAAAGTAGATTATTGTGCATAGCATGTCCCTTGAAACATCTCTGTTTGTGTGAAGGAAATATGACATGAGGACTGTATATACAGTGAAACCTCTATCCATCGTTCCCGGAACTATCGTTTTCCCGGATGCATCGTTCGTTTTGTTCGGTCCCGAATACATCCCATATAAAATAATGTTACATTTTCCCGCTTCTATCGTTCCTCGAACTATCGTTTTATCGCATCGATCGTTCAAAAATCTTAGTCCCGGCCCACAATTTTCCCGCAATGATCGTTTCTGAGAAATTAAAATGCTGGGTTTTGAGATAAATTAATACCGAAAGACGCACAATGTTTTTGGAATACACAGTAGCGGTAACCTGTTATGTCGCCCAACCAGCACAGATCCTTTTGGAATGAGGGGTCAGTGGTGCAGGGGTGATAGTTGGAGTGAATGGCGGTGCTCATTGTCAGAAATTTTTACGATTTTATTTAGGGTGCACTCATATTTCGTTCCAGCGATGCCAGATGGCATATGCACTGTGAATTTCTTCACAAATGCTTTTATTACAAGTACAAAGGAAAGGCGGGCGGCACTTCTCATTCTTCTGGTTCATCTCGTTTCCAGTGGTTCAGTGTCTTCTACAGCTACGTTTCGTTGAGTTCGGCAGTAATAGTACTTCCATTCTTCCTGTTATTGTTCCAGTCTATACTTTTGTTGTTGTTCCCGTAAATATTTTGTTATTCCTCTTAACTAACTAACTAGATGGCTTACCGAACCCGAAGGTTCATCACCGAATTAACCAAAGCCCTCCACCGGACCCTGTCCTGGGCCAACAAAATCCAGTTTCCTTCAACTCCTATCTCCCATAGATCCCGCCTGAGATTATCCTCCCATCTACGTCTAGGTCTCCCCAGCGGTCTCTTCCCTTCAGGTTTCCCAACCAGTACCCGGTGCACACCTCTTGTCCCATCCATGCGCGCTACATGTCCCGCCCATCTCACCCTTCTCGACTTAATCACCCTCACAATACTGGGGGAGCAGTACAGATTTTTAAGCTCGTCATTGTGCAGTTTTCTCCACGCCCCATCGTCTTCCCTCCTAGGCCCAAATATCCTCCTCAACACCCGATTCTCAAACACCTGCAATCTGTGTTCCTCCCTCTGAGTGAGAGACCATGTTTCGCACCCATACAAAACAACAGGCAAGATTATTGTTTTGTATACTTTAATTTTCAGGTTCTTAGAAATCAGACGGGAAGACAAAATATTTTGGACTGAGAAGTAGCAAGCATTTCCGGAATTTAGTCTCCTCCTAACTTCCTCACAAGTATCATTTTGATTTGTTATTGTTGTTCCCAAATATTTGAACTTTGTAACCCTTTCAAAGGATTTATTAGCTACCCTAAGATAATTTTGCCCGCCTGTCTTCTGATGACGAGATACTAACATGTACTTAGTTTTTTCTGAATTTACTTCCAGCCCCACTTGTCTACCAGCCTCTAGTAAAACTTCTGCGTTCCTCTTTATTGTATTTATATCGTCCCCCAATAAATTAACATCATCAGCATATGCCAATAGCTGATGTGTCCCGTTCAATTGCAAACCCTCCTGCCTACCTTGGACCTTCCTGATGGCGTATTCTAGCGCAAAGTTAAAGAGCAAGGGAGACAAAGCATCTCCTTGTTTTAGACCGTTCTTGATGAGGAATGTCTCAGATACATATTTACCTACTCGAATTTTGCTGCAGGTTTCATTTAAGCACATTTTTATTAGACCCACTAGCTTCTTTGGTATACCAAATTCAATAAGAATATTATATAGCACTTCTCTCTTCACAGAGTCATAGGCTTTTTTGAAATCTATAAATAACTGATGTACAGTCCCACCGAACTCCCATTTTTTCTCTAGTATCTGACGAATGCAAAAGATCTGATCAATCGTTGATCTGTTTCGTCTGAACCCACACTGATGATCCCCAATAGTTTCATTCGCATATGGGGTTAATCTTGCCAAAAGAATGTTGGATAGAATTTTGTATGAGGTTGATAGCAGCGATATTCCTCGGTAATTACCACACTCAGTCTTGTCCCCCTTCTTATAAATAGGAATAATTATGGATTCCTTCCATTGATGTGGCATCTCTTCCTTATCCCAAATTAACTGAATAAGCTTATGGATCCTCATATGCAACCCTTTGCCACCTGCTTTAATTAATTCGGCCGGAATCTGATCAATTCCTGGAGATTTATAACTTTTCAACTTCCCAATGGCTAGTTCCACTTCATCTAAGCTAGGTTCTGGCACCAACAGTTCAGCTGTATGCATTTTAATCTGTCTAATATCACCAGTATTATGAACATTTAAGAGCTCGCTAAAGAAATTTTTCCACCTATTCACAATTTTTATTGGATCTGCAAGCAAATTGCCACTATCATCCTTTACCAAATTAGTCTGGGGTTGATATCCTTTCTTAAAGTTATTAATGCCTCTGTACAGGTCTCTGATGTTTTTTTCCTTATTATTTGTCTCAAGTTCAGCAATTTTGCCCTTCAGGTATTCCCTTTTCTTAGTCCTAAAGGTTCTACTAGCCTCTTACTCCTGTTAATTATTTTGTTATTATTCCTGTACCATGTCTCGCCCAGTAAAGCAAGTCAGAACTCTTCAAGAAAGATTAAAAATCATAGAAGAAGTGGAGAAGAATCCATTTGAAAAAAGAATCGACATTGCTAAACGCCTTGGATTAGCACCATCTACTTTAAATTCAATAGTTGCAAAGAAGAAAGAAATCCGAAAACAAACTGACAAGTGCGGTAATTCATGCAAAAAAAGGAAAACCGGAAGAAAATCAACTTTCAGTGAGCTAGAAAGTGTCCTCTTCACTTGGTACCAGCAATCGCGGGTCTCAGGAATTCCTGTTGATGGCAACATCTTGCGGGAGAAAGCCAAGACGATAGCCGCAAGACTGAATATTGAAAATTTTGCAGCGTCGAATGGCTGGATTAGTAGGTTTAAAGAACATGGTATGGTCTACAAGAAGTTAGCCAGCGAAAGTGCTGCTGTGGATGTGGAAAGAACGGAGCTGTGGCTCGAGAGACTGCCAACGCTGCTGGAGGGATATGAGCCGCGGGACATTTATAATGCGGAAGAGACCGGACTTTTCTACAACGCCCTCCCGGATAGGACGCTGGCATTGAAAGGTGAATCTTGTCACGGGGGAAAACGTGCAAAACACCGAATTACTGTTCTTCTGTGTGTTAACAGTGACGGTAGTGACAAACTGGTTCGGATTGTAGTTGGAAAATCACTAAAACCGCGTTGTTTCAAAAACATGAAAAACCTTCCGGTGAAATATCACGCCAACAAAAAGGCTTGGATGACAACAGACATCTTTACGGCGTTTTTAAGTTCTCTGGATGCCTCCATGGGCGCACAAGGCAGAAAGATTTTGCTGTTTGTTGATAATTGTGCCGCTCATCCGAGGGACACGACATTTCTACGAAATGTGAAAGTCGTGCAGTATCCAGCAAATTGCACGAGCGTCTTGCAACCGCTTGATTTGGGCATCATAAAGTCTTTCAAGCAGTTGTATAGAAAGCGCCTTGTGCAAACAGCTGTATGTGCAATGGATGCTGGGAAGGATGTCAACATGAAAATTGACGTGCTACAAGCAATTCATTTCACAGTGGCAGCTTGGCGGCATGTCTCCCAACCAACTGTTCTGAATTGTTTTCGCAAAGGTGGCTACGGGTGTGAACTTCGCGCAGAAGCAGACTCTAAGGTCAGTGTGGATGAGCATGATGGCTTTCACGAAGACTGGAATCGATTTGGCGCCGTGAAATACGTGGTTAAATTTGGTGACTACGCGGCAGTAGACAGCGAGCTTGCTACATGCGGAGTCGACACGATTGATGAGTTGTGTGACGATCGCGAAGGGGGTGGGAGCGGTGAGGAAGAGGAAGACGACGAATGCGAGCCCGAAGCTGTGCCGAGTTTTGCCGAAGCACATGCTGCATTGGCAAAAGTGAAGTCGTTCTTTTATGCGCATAATATTAGTGAACGTGACGAGGAAAACATTTTGAACGTGAAAAGTACTCTGTTTGGTCTAAAACGTAAAGTTTCGACAAACCAGTAGTCCATTAAAGACTTTTTTTGGTAAAAAGAAGTAACTTTGAAAGAGAAACATTGTTTTTTTCTTTAAATTTTTAATGCTTTCCCGCATCTATCGTTTTTATTTCCCACCCCCGCCGAAAACGATGCATCGAGGTTTCACTGTAGACCACAAGTAAAGAGAGAAACTCATTGATGAAAAGCCACCTGGGGGGGGGGGGGGGGGGGGAGAGGAGGGAAAGAGAGAGAAGAAGGCCAGAAAGTCCCAGATCATGTTAAGTGGAGAGTAGAAGCAGTAATAGGCAGGTAAAAGGATTGGCTTGGATGAAAATGTACCACTTGATATCAAGGATTAGTCTTATTCCAATAAATACTCAGAATATATTCTCACATACATTCTTGTCACATTATTATTAGAGCGTTCAAATCTGTACTACCATCAGTATTACTTCCTGCTAGTAACTAGCAAACTGCCATTGAAGAGCGAATCACATGTAAGGACAAAATATTTCAATGCACCTACTCTCTGTAGGGGGCACAAAAAGTGCTACTGGTGCTTGATAAACAGTTCAAGACATTTTTCTTATATAAAGTAATTATTTGAAACCTTTTTGTCAATATTTGAATATTATGATCAATATGCGACCATCCCCCACCCCTCCCCCCCACCTGCAGAAAAAAGCAAAAATGTGATCATCTATGGAAGATGAGAAGTTTAGGTAGCTCAATTTGTAATACTTTGAGGTGTACTAATGTTGATGACCTATACAACAGAAATATTGCTTGTTGTTACAGTGTTTGGCATAACAGAATGAATGCCCCAAAATTGTGATTCTAGGGCCTGAAATAGAAAGATCATAGTAATATCACAACAGTGTGTTGGAAAGACAAGCTTGGCAAACACAGCTGTGGATGAGGGGATTACATTGTTCTGAATAATGATCTGAAACCTGAAGTAGTGCAAACTACAACACACATGAGATATGAGCTATGTTAATCAATGTTGATACATTTAACATAATGGACAATAAGTCTGGCATAAATCACACAACTTCAGATGTACAAAAAGACTTTCACTTAGTTGTCATAAATTAATTTTTAATGCGGAAACAAAATTAGTGACTTGCATTTCAGGAGACTATTTGTCAGTGAATTTCTCCTAGTAGAGTAATATGGGGCTGTAAATGGAAAGGGAAGAGAACAAGGTAAACCAAATCTATCATCGTCTCATCTGGAGGAGAAGCAATGAGCGTATACTGTTTTGAGGCTCCTATGTTTTAGAAACTGTACCTAGGGGAAATGACCCTCAAATTGTAAACTGATTAATTGGAAAGAAACCTTGATTAATCATTTGTCTGTGCATGTGAATAGCAGGAACAAAAAATTCTACAGTTTTTTTCAAGGGTAATAGTAACGTTTGCATTATACATTCACATTTTAGGGCAAGTACATTAATTAATAATGTCAAAATATTTTTCCAAATATGAATCTAATGATAACAGCTAATTCAATTCAATTCTTTTTATTAGAGTGCTGTATAAACAGCCAGACGGCCAATTACAGATACAGCACAAAAATAAAGTAAATACAATAATCATGTAATAATAATAATAATAAAGTTCTTAGCAAACAAACTCGTTAATAATTAAAACAAAGCAAAATATAACATTATTATTTATAAATGAAGCAATACCATCTACTTTAGGATATGCCTAAGAGTAAGCAAATGGTTACTAAAGATGTCAAAATCATTGCAAAGAGTATTCGCAGCTGATGCGCATCTAGCAGATGGACAACTTTGCATTCAGGGACAACAGCGAAAGGAGAGAAATCTCTAAAATTACGAAATGGGGTACGCACACCAACAGTCTCGAGTAAGGAAGGACAGAATTTATATCCGCCATATACGTTACTAAGAAAGAGGGCGTCTAGGTGACTCCTCCTAGTGCCAAGAGTGTGAAAATGTAGGTTTTCTAAGACATTGGCGTAATGATAACAGGCATGAGGAAAAAAATGATTGTAACACAAGGATAAGAAATTGCTCGTATGCGTTCAAGCTTACAAAAGTCAGCAGAAGTTAAAGAATTCCATGCAACTGAAGCATATTCAAGCTTAGATCTTACTAGACTAAAATATAACATATAAAGACTGTCCAAAGTTGAAAAAGAAAAAGTTATGGCACGAATAAGACCCAATAAATTCAAGGCTTGAGAAGATACAAAGTCAACATGGTGGTGAAAATGCAGTTTAGAATCAAGGATGATTCCCAGATCTTTAATAGTATCCGTACGATTAATGCGGGATCCACAAAGCTGGTACTCAAAACAAAACGTGTTGGTTTTCCTAGTAAATGAAATAACATTGGTTTTACTAAAATTAAGCTTCATGTGGTTGGATGCGCACCAGCCACATGAGGAGTCAACGTCCTTTTGAAGTAAAGAGCAATCATGAGGAGACTTTATGGCCCGAAAATTATTTACGTAAGCAGGTAATTCGAAAATTTAATGACATTACACAAATCATTAATGAACACATTGAACAATAAAGGCCCTAATACAGATCCTTCAGGAATACCGGACAATATTTCAAAAGGAAGTGACAAAGCTTCGGAATAAAGTACTTGCGAATGTCTGCTGGTCAGGTAACTACGAAACCAATTCACATAACCAGTACAGTCTATAGTCACCAAGTTTGTGCAAAAGTAAGGCACGCGGAACAACATCAAAGGCGCTGCTAAAATCAAAATGAACGGCATCAGCTTCAGACTGGGAACAAACTAAAGGGGCAACAAGGTCCAAAAACGTAACCAGATTAGAAGTGGTGGATTCGGATTTAATAAAACCATGTTCAGAAGGGTTTAATTTAGACTTAAAATAATAATAAACACGGTCATGTACAATAATTTCAAATACTTTGGAAAAATTGTTAATTATGGTAATAGGTCCATGGTTTAAAACAAAAGCAGTTTTGCCTTTTTTTTAAAACTGGCACAATAGCTGCTTGCTTTCACAAAGTGGGAAATTGTGGCTGAGAAAGGCTAAGATTGAAAATAAATTTAAGAATAGGAACAAAGATCTCAGAACAACCCTTAATAATAAAACTTGGTATACCTTCAAATCTAACAGTTTTTGCTGGCCTCAAACGCTTTATAGCATTATGAACATCAATGTCCGAGACAGAAAATAAAGGTAACACATCCAAAGTGGAAGTGATGGAGGGAAAATCCCCAGAGCAAGAATTTGTATGTGCAGATTGAAAATGTTTGGAAAAAGCATTGGCGATTTCATACGGCGTAGTTATAAGAGCACTGTTTTCACAAGTTTACGGTAGGAAGAGAATATATTATAAAAATATTGAGTCTCAGATTTCTTAAAACGTCTATAAAAATAATCTTTCTTTCTGATATAAAATTTCAGTTTCGCAGAAAACTGAGAGGGATACTTATTTTTATTAATTAATCCAGACGGAATTGCTAAATTCATGGCAACGGATACGGCGGTATTTAACCTAGCAACAGCAGCATCTAAGCAAGATTCTTCATACAAAGGAGTCCAGTCATAATTTGATAAGGCCTCATACAACATTAAATAGTCACCAACGGAGTATCTTTTAAAAGGGATATTAGTGGATTGTTTAGAACTACGCGAAGGCACTGCACAAACAATAATTACGGGAGGGAGGTAGTGATCCGCTGAACAATGTCATATTCAGCGGGATTAACACTAATATCTGCAAAATTTGTAAAAACAAGGTCATGTAATTTGATGCTATCATATGAGTGATTGTATTGACTTAAACCAAGGGAACAAATAGAAGAGTACATCATATCTCCTTTCAACTTGGCATAATAGTGACAATTTGCGGATGACAAACCACAATTCCAATCAAAACCAGGGACATTAAAGTCTCCAAAATGCGAAAATTAAAAGTATCTAAGGATTTTTCTAAAAAAATAAAATAATTATTTAACTTGTCAACCTTTGTGTCGGGTGAGAAATAGTGATTACCAATAAGAGAATTATGCCCATCACACATTGCGATCTCCACCCATATAAGTTCTCCACAAAATTCGAGACCGACACGACGCTTCACTCCCACAACAGAGTCAGAGATAGCGATTAATACGCCACCGCCACGTAAAATGGAGCCATAAACTCTGTCCGCACGACAAACTATGTAAGTTTCAGGAAAACAATTATGGTTAGCAAATGAATCGTTTAACCAGGTTTCGGTTAGGAAAATAATTTTAAATCCAAAAGAGCACACATTATCATAGACTACAGATGATTTACTCCTGAGGCCACGCACATTTTGGTAAAGAATGTTAAGGTCGTCGTCACAAGGTATGGCTCTACTGATACCCCTATGAGAGATGGTCGACTAAACAGGGAGAGGCGCCTCCTCCACACACCCCATCATCACCTTTAGAAGCATCAGAGGGCACTGCATGCATAGGCAAAACCCGTGAACTACATACAGAAAGAACGGGGTCATCCGGGGAATAAATTTCGTAAAAGACGGAGCAATTAAGCAATTAAGAAAAGTCTTCCTCATTTACAGAAACACAAAAAGAGGCATAAGACTTAAATTTGGTCTTAAGCCTGGTACAAATCAGTAACGTTAAATTAAGTTGCTCCAGAAGAGATTTTTCAACATCTTTTTCGGAGACGTCCGCAGAAAAACGAGAAACAAAAAGTGATTTAGTTCGGGGTCTTTTGGCAATTATGGGGAGGGTGGAAACACTTCTAACCTCAATCAAAGGGACCCTATTTCCACGCGGTGGCTGAGTAACATTGGTGGGGGCTTCTTTCCCGGACAATGCCTTCTTCTTTTTGCCGACGACTGTCACAAATCCATCGCCGGAAGTAGTAGGACCAGCAACATCAGCATTCTTCCCGGCCGTAGACTTGACAGGAAAGGCGCTGATGTCATTAACACTAGCAGACACAAAATGTTGAACAGACAAACGGGCGGCAGCCACTTCACTGTAGGACTTAGCTGCTGGGGCAATGACCTAACAGATGTAGAGGGCCCAGGAGGTCTATCTGATGGCACCTTTAGGTCCCTTATCTGCCTTCTCATATCTAAATTTTCACATTTAAGTAGAGTAACCTCTTCAGAGAGTTTACCCACTATGTCTACAAGAATCTGTAACATATCAATGGTGGTCTTGAACACTGAGTGTATCAGTACTATTAATATCTCGGCAAGGTAGTACAGGCTAAGGAGAAATGATCTTCGTTGAGTCAGACAGCGATACGGACCGTTGTGTCGTCTGTCCTTGTAGATTTCCCTGTACTGGTACAATTTGAGCACTTGTAAGATGATTTTCCCGAAGCCATGTAAAAAGCTAACTCAGCTTCACCAATTTTAAGAGAGGAGCAGTGAAAACGAATGTCACAGTCACCACATCCCAAACTCTTCTGCTTCCCATAAAACGGCCTCTGGAACAAAGAACACAAGTCCTCATTGGCCACCATAACGGCTAAAGTTGTTTGCGCTCACCGCAAGCACTGATCGATCACAGCAGAGCCGGAGCACAAGCAAAACACGTCCATTCGCTCCGAGCAATAATCATTTAATATTATTTTCAATTAGAAATAATATTGCAGTGGGATAGCTCAAGGGGTGATTTCAAATGACAGAATAAACAGAATCTTTTTACATGGCTAATTGTTACATGCTTTTTGGAGATTTAAGTTTTAAGTATTGTCTCTCAGCAACCGAACTTCATTTGAAATGTCATTATTTGCAGTGACTGAAAACGAAGCACTAAATAATAAATTTCTCAGTTTTAATTTTTAGAAAGACATTTTTCATACGTTAAATTATGAATTATCACAAAAGAAAGTAATCCAATAAACACAGTTTGAGCTAAATGACCTTTGGCTGAGATCATTGAAACTGCATTTTCTTTCATTAGAAACAAGTATTTACAGGCAGGGAAATTCCTACTCTATGTAATGCATTATATACCTTACTTTTCTCTGCATGACTGGATTCTGTGGTACAAAAAGATTCCCTGTAATGTGTATGTGTGTGTGTTTGAATGTTTAACACAAAAACATTTCATATATAGGGTAGCCCAGGACAGAATAGGGAACTTAATTTTTGGAGGCATGTAAAAGTGACAATAATAGAGATAAACAC
This sequence comes from Zootermopsis nevadensis, assembly GCF_977971745.1. Classification (NCBI taxonomy): domain Eukaryota; kingdom Metazoa; phylum Arthropoda; class Insecta; order Blattodea; family Termopsidae; genus Zootermopsis; species Zootermopsis nevadensis. The sequence continues at coordinate 1,871,354 of NW_028259151.1, read as the reverse complement.
ATGGAGGAATCTTGTGTGGATTTATTGTCTATTTGAAATTTCTAATGAGTTATTAGTTTTGGTGTAAGGGTTACAGTTTCTTTTAAATATTATTTTTATATAAAAATGTTACGTGCCTCATTTTGCCCCGTGTCCGGGGCAAGACGGGATATGCTTAATAGATGTTTCAAAAAGTTGAAGGAAGACAGGGTATGTAATAATTATGACGTAGGATATAAAATGATGAAATATACAATGTAAGATCTATAAATAGGCTCCAAAAATGTCGGAAAATTTATACATTTTAAGTCTACTTAGGCCTAACACAAACAGCACACATGTGCACCTTTTATCATCGTAACCACCAACAATTGCACATGAGTTATGAGCCCATTTTAAGCAAGATGAACACTGGATCCCCCCTTCAATAAACTGCGAATAGACATCGCCACAATACAGTCACTCGTCATCTTGATCCTCTTCTCTACTTTCACTAGGGGCAAAACGGGGTATCCCATTCTGTCCTACTCCATCCAGCCCCGAATATATTCTTTCAAATTAGGATTGTCCCACCAAAAATGAAGTCATGAAAATAAATAAAAATTTTGTGTTTAAGACTTTCAAAGAAACACCTGGTAACATACATCGTTTAACAAAGTGGATATGGATAATAAATAGGTCTTATCTTCACTGGAAGATGAGGAAAATTTGTAAGATGTAGGAGCGAAATCCAGCATGGGTGATTATTTCAGAAACTGTAACCACAAAATGGTGCTGACTGACATGACATGACCCTGTGCTGTATGCTAATGAAACTTCACCCGGTCCCGATAGATTGCAACGCATTGCAGACAAAATAAAGCCTATAGCCTGTTCTGCCTCGTCACCCCGTCCTGCCCCAGTCTCCCCTAATGTTTATCCATGTGTCATGATTTCTAATTGAATGATTGTTGCTGTGATCACTTATGATCATATTACTTATCCTGATGCCGTCTTTCCTGGTAGTTCAGTTAAAGAAGTTTTTAGTTTATCCTCATAAATTTTTTCTTCATTGATCGCAATAGCCGGACTATAATTGTGGACAACGGGACACTTCCCTAACATTTCTTGCAGCTGTTGGATAAAAACCTATCAGCCAATATCATACATTACAGTGTCTGGATTAATAAGTAGAAGTCTCTTCAAACCAAATGTAAAGGTCAAAGTTATCTATTGTGTCACTTATCCGAATTCAGTCACGTTACTTTACCCTGAATGAATGCATTATTTACATTTCTGAATTAATACTTTCATATTATAAGTGACTGGCAATTAATGAAGTCATTGTGGGAGAGAAGTGTATTTGAACGCATCTAGTTTTCAAAAATTATTATAGGGTATTCATTGAGATTCACTAATGAATAAGAGTAAATATAACGTGTGTTGACAAACAGTAAGCTCGCTACTCAATTGTATCTTGCTTGTAAATTACCAGAAGGACATAAATACCAGTTCTAGTAAGTAAATTAAGCACAGAAATTCCTACAGAAAATGAGAAATCCTTAATTAACTTTCAGGAGTTTACAAAACTCACTTACCATCTCCTACGCCATCTTCCACGATTTTTTCTTTTACCACCTTCCCCTTGTGTGCCTTTTCATTTTTCTCACATTCTCTAGTGTTTCTCGTATCAGGTGCAGTAACCAGGGAAGTTATCTATGATAATGTCGCTGCTAGCATTTGCCTTTCAGCGTCTGCGGGAATACAACTTTCTCTTTTGACACAAAAGGTGTGTTTTTGACGTAAATACGTCTATATTTTAGGGTCAGTGTCATTCGGCAAAAATGTGTTTTACGAAAAAGTGTTACGAAATAGTGTTACGAAAAAGTGTTACGAAAAACGGAAACGAAAAAGTGTAACTTCATTGTTATGTTACTTAGGAAACCTCATCTGTTTACTCAGCATTGTTGTTACCTAGAAAACCTCGTCTGTTTACTCGGCATTATTGGTACCGTGGAAACTTAATCTGTTTACTCGGCATTATTGTTACCTAGGAAACGTCATCTGTTTACTTAGCATTGTCATTACCTATAAAACATTACATTACTCTACCTTACCTTACATTACATTACATTACCTTACATTACATTCATATACCACAGACCCATCAGAAGCCTTACTAATTCAAGTTAAATAAGCAATGTCTTAATCAAACTTTACTCAATTGTAAAGCATGTATAAAGGAAATATTTAGAATAAAGTCAATATATAAACATCATTTCCGTATAGACGTATTTACGTCAAATTCTCCGGAACCGTGGTTCCACTGACAACTTTTTTCTTGTCGTCAAAATTATTGTGATTGCAGCTAGTAGCCCATCCCTGCTCGTGTTACTTCGGACACTGGTGGACTGGAAGTGCTGGCTAGGGTCTGCCAACAGAGGACTCTCGGGCGAGATTATTCAAGCCATTGCCCTAGACACAAATTTCTGTAAGCTTCAGATGTCATAGAATCATTTCAGATAGATTTTTTACATGCTGTTATTTCCATGAAGATATTTCTGTCAGTTATACACTGCGTTTTTGACGTAAATACGTCTATATTTTAGGGTCAGTGTCATTCGGCAAAAAGTGGAACAAAAAAGTGAAACGAAAAAGTGTAACTTCAATTGTTATTGTTACCTAGGAAACGTCAATTATTTACTCGGCATTATTGTTACCTACGAAACGTCACCTGTTTACTCAACATTATTGTTACCTAATTGTTATGTTACCTAGGAAACGTCAATTGTTATTGTTATTGTTACCTATAAAACATTTCATTACAATATCTTACCTTACATTACATTACCTTACCTTAACTTACCTTATATTATATTTCATTACATTACATTATTTTACATTATATTCAGCTACCACAGACCCATCTTAAGCGTAACTAATTCAAGTTAAATAAGCAAAGTCTTAATCAAACTTATCTCAATTGTAAAGCATGTATAAAGGAAATATTTAGAATAAAGCCAATATATAAAATTCCTTTCCGTATAGACGTATTTACGTCAAATTCTCCGGAACCGTGGTTCCACTGACAACTTTTATTTAATATTGGTTCTCATGTTCATACTGCGGGCGTATGTTACATTGACTTGGTTATTGCTGCATTTGGGCTGAAATCATATTTATTTAATATTGTACGTTGGACTGAGGTATTAATTACATAACGTGCTTTTTAACTAATATCGTATTGATTTAAAATTGTACATTCGGACTAATATATCGAGTTAATCACTGTTTCTTTTGGCTTGAGCTAATTACGTACATCCTTCTAGGGGAGAATGGGTAAATGGCGGTAACTTTAGATAAAACGAAAAGTATACTCAAAGTTTAAACTTTATATAAACTGACATTTAGTGTGAAAGGTCTACTTCTTAAGTATGCAGTATAAAATACGTTGAACGTAACAAAAGATCTATAGGAAATGATAATTGAAGACGTAGCTTTGACCGGTATTCCCTATCCTTAGGGGTAATGACGGTCACTATTTGAGCTTCAAGATGTCACTGAAATAAATAAGATAATGAGTGAATAAAATGTGTTTTCTTATTAAGTAATAGGCATATATCTTACTTTACAAAATATGTAGACGTCTAAATCGTTTGAACGAACAAATTCTAACAGAATGTTAAGATAGAAGTCTTCAATAACCTTTTTCATTTTGTGTTTCTTCTTCTCAAAGACAAATCACAAAGCTAACCATCCGTAAATTCCCAGCCACTGCATTCTGCATGTGCCCAGATACCACAGACTGTGCATCTATACCAGAGTTCTCTGCCTTTCTCAAATTCTTCACAAATGAAATATTTTTCACAATCTGTTTCTATGTCATCCACTTCATTTCCGTCAAGAATATTTTGATCGTTTATGTCGGTGTCCTCTTCTGATGAAGTGAAGTCTACCTTTCCTTCAGATTCTTCCTGCAGCGTTTCTTTCTCTCTTGGAGGCTTGTTTCCTTATTTTGCATTTTCTTTGGAAATATTGATGTTTGCCTACTTTTACTTGCATTTCTCTTTAATGCCTAGCTTTCTAAAGAACCCTTCATGGGTGTCCCTGTCAGAATCTCCGAGTGCTGCTTGCCTCTGCTTTTTTCTGCAAGTTATTCGTGGACTCACCTTAGGTAATGCAGATGCTTGAACGCCATTACCCCAAACGCGTAACCTCAAACGAAAGGCGCATTGCCATCAACTAGCACATCTACGCAGTTATACGAGGTGCGATCGGAAAGTTTCAAGACTGTGTCAATAGAGGGCGAACCGGATGTAGTACGAGCTTCTGCCGCTAGGGGGTGCGGCATACATTCATAGTGAATCAGTGTGCCAGCCGGCATCAACGAATTAGCATTTGTTTCTTAGTTACGGGCGTTTTGGTAGTGCATTACACCGACCCTCCTGCGATTGCGGATTTTCATGAACAAAGAATGTGCACCAAATTTTGCCAAAGACTCGCCAAAACGGCTACGGAAACTTATGAAATGCTAAATCAAGCATTTGGGGAGTCCGAAATGGGTCGTGCACAAACTTTTGTGTGGCATTCACGTTTTAAAAATGGCCGAACCTCTGTCGATGATGACGAGCGTTCTGGACGACCATCTTCGAGCACAACGCCCGAAAATGTTACGAAGATTCGGCAGGCCATTCACGAAGATCGACGTCGTACCATCAACGACTTGTGCGACATTGTTGGGATAGGCTATGGTACCTGTCAACTGATTCTAAAGGAAGAACTCCAAATGCGACGCATCATGACAACGCGCCAGCGCACACCGCCCTCAAAGTTCGGCCGTTTTTGACCTCAAACACCATGGCCGTCATCCCGCACCCTCCTTATTCGCCGTGTGACTTCTTCCTCTTCCCAAAGATGAAAATTCAGCTAAAGGGAAGGAGATTTGAGACGATAGAAGAGATTCAGGCAGAATCGCAGATGGTGCTTGACAGGCTAACAAAGAAAGATTTCCAGGGATGCTTCCAGCCTTGGCAGCGGCGCTGGGATCGTTGTGTTCACTCCCAGGGGAACTACTTCGAGGGTGATGGATGAATTTAATACCTGAGATAAGTGTACGGGTTTTTATAGGCGCAGTCTAGAAACTTTCCGATCGCACCTCGTATGTTCGCCTCTTTATCATCGTCATTATCAACACCTGCACATGAGTTATAGGCCCATTTAAAGCAAGACGAATACCGGATCCACCCTTCAATAGACTGCAAATAGACATCGCCAAAATATTGGCACTCGTCATCTTGATCATCTCCTCTGCTTTCACTCGGGGCAAAACTGGATACCCCATTCTGCCCTACCCCTTCCTGCCCCGAGTATACACTTTCAAATTAGGATTGCTCACCAAAAATTACATCATGAAAATAAATAAAAATATTGTGTTAAGGCTTTCAAGAAAACACCTTGTAACATGCATCATTCAACAAAAGTGAATATGAACAATGAATAGGTCTTAGCTTCACTGGAATTTGAGAAAAAATTCTAAAATATAGGAGCAATTATGATTATGATTATTTCAGAAACTGTAACTACAAAATGGCGCTAACTGATATGACATGACCCTGTGCGGTATGCTAATGTTATTTCACCCGATCCCGATAGATCGCAACGCTTTGGAGATGAAATAAAGCCGATACCCTGTTCTGCCCCGTGGCCTCGTTCTGCCTTGGGCTCCTCTATACTTACCCACCCACGCGACTATATGGCGGAACATCACAGAAGTACACAATGCACAGAAGTGCAGTGCCGTAGTGTTTCAGGCAGCATTCGTTATAATGTCAAAACAAATAATAAGTAAAATTTTAGGTTTTTACGGCGGTAAGTTCGAAGAGGGATATCCTCTGGGTTTTAGTGCCGTTCAGTGTACATCAACGTTTCAGAGGTCCTCACTGCCTCCCTCAGGTATGATGCAGGCACTGCAAGTCAGAAGATAGTTTTCTGAAAACAAATAATATGAACCTACACTGTAGGTTTCATCCATTTACTTGTTTATATCTGGTAAGTATTTGTTTATTCTAAGCACACAACCTGGAATGATATGTACCCTACATGTGGCTTATATGCAGGAATATTGCTATGTATTTTTAGTGTGTATGTTATAACAGAAGCAGTTACTAACAGCTCGTTCCTGGTTTACTCACACGGAGAATAGTGATCGTGTAATTGTCTGAAACTGTTTAAAACGTTAGTAAACACATTGCGCTATTAAAACCGAAATTCTTGTCAACTACAAATATGTTAATAGGCCTTTACTTTACTGTAGCAATAATGAGCAATAATGTTCTGCAGACTTATACTCTGTAAGAACCTGTACCGATTCTAGTGTGCATGACCGAATCCTATTCTTTGTATTGTTGTGGTTCTCCCAGTAAATACTGGAATAGATCATTACCTCATTTTCCCAAAACCCCTCCTAGTCACCATTTTTTATCTTCTCACCTGATTAGATTTATTGTAATAATCCAAATGTGCCACGAAATATGTAATAACCGACAACTGACACTTTCATCAAACTGCATTTAAGCAGAGCTTCAAAGTGGAACTCGTTAGAAGAAAATGCATTAGAACTCCCGAAATAATATCTTGACCTTTTACCGTAGAAACGCAGTTTTACGTTTATTTAAATGCTGTTTATATTAAGCTGCCGTAAGGACTTAAACTCATATTTCTTGGACCTTTCAAACTGCAGTTAGTAGCTTCAGACACCAAACCGTCGCAATGCAGTTGAAATAGTGGTTGTTGGCTAACTGGGCCACTTTAAGGACGAACAATCAGTACACGACTGAAATATTGTTTCCTAATGGCTGATTCTCATTGAAGAGTATTTATTAGTTTGAAAGAAAATTTTGGTAACTCAGGTTTTGGGTAGTGGAAATAATTTTACAAATATTCAAAACAGTGCACCCAGATATACTTTAAAATGTTACCAAACACAATTAATTCACAATCTCGGGATTGCTCATCATTTCACTTCAGCTACGCTGTCTGTACACATCCTATGTTGGTGATTCGTGATTGAAAAGCAATCGACCAGACGGTAACGTTTTTTACGTACTTGAATTTTAACCGAATCCCTTAGAGATACATGAGAGAAAAATACATAAGAAAACCACGACTAACATTTGGATTAAATTCGTCGAAAATTCAGTAATGCTGAAATGTCTCTTTTAGTATGAAATATATTATAACAAGGATTGTTTTAAAATCAAATTTTTATATTCATATTCGTTTAGAATTGGTTTTGGAGACACTGACTTTGAAGGACTCTTAATTTGTGACATGTAGTATGTGTTGGCTTCTAAACCTATTCATTGTTAAGCGTTTACCAAGTACTGGTTAGGGACTCCAATGCAAGACTGTACGGGAAAATCCTAACAGGCCCAGCCTTCCATCTTGCTGATAGTCCTCCTTCCTAAAGGAAATTTCAGACAAGTATTTACAGTTGTGTTTGCGAGGGAATGGGTAAGGAAGTTCCTGTTACATAGAAAGGACGTGGAAACCGATAAAGAGACTCGTGACACGGCATCTTTTAGTGATACAGACTCAGAATGTAGCTCATTCTACAAAGCGTGTTTTCTGGAAAATACGTGTGTTACTGTATGTGTCTTTTGAGTTGTATGTCGCTTATAAACAGAGTTGCATCATGGGAGGTCTTGAATTTGCACTGGTTCAAATGTAAGTATCGTAGTTACCTCTTAAGTTAAGCTCCAGTCCCATTATATTTCCTTTCCTTTTTAAACGCTGCATTCCTGATGAGAGGCACGAGGATTTCTAAAATTTCTGTCGATTTTCTGTGCAAGATGGTAACTATTTTTATCTGAAGGCACAATCAAAACGTAAAGAAGCACAAAAAACTATGCCGTGACATACCCCAAAACTATTCCTAAACATAAGGTTTCCCTCTTGATCAACAAAGAACAAAACAATGCAGACGTAACGCAGAGTGAAGGTATAGCTGCACGCATATCGGAACCTAGGAACAATGGTGCCCTGGACGAACATTATTCACTGAGCTTCCAACTCTCCAGTTCCTAAACACAGACCGGCTATACAGCATTAATACTCTTTTATACGGTAGTGAAAACTAGACAATCAGAGCAGCAGATGCATCAAGAATAAGAGCAGCAGAAATGAAATACACGAGAAAAACAGCAGGTTACAATTGGATGGATTACAAAACTAATAAAGAAGTTGTAGAGGAGTTGAAAATAGTTCCAGTATTAGAAAAAATAGAAAATTATAAAACAAAATGGTTTGAACATGTAGACAGAATGGCAAGAAGCAGGCTACCTAAATTTTTAAGAAATTATGTACCAAAAGGAAGAAGAAGTCGGGGAAGACCTCTGAAGAGGCTTTTGGAAAAGTGAAGCCGGAACAGGCCAACAAATGGCCTAACTCCATGAAAGCTACATGATGATGATGAATTAATAATCGTCGAAACCAGAAGAATGATGATAATTTGCGCCCTAGCAAATGTCTGAACAGATTAAGAAACTTCACAAGTCAGGCATCTGGGGTTCTTCAAGAAATACAGTGTGTCTACAATGAAACGCCCTGATTTTGGAGAGATTTTAAAAACACTCAAATGGTTTTTTCCAGGTCTTAAGGGCCTCCTGCGTAATACAGGAGTTCAAATTCCCGCATAAATAAGTAAGATATACGTTGCCACCCGAAGCTTACTTGGGCTTTATAAGTTATTACTTTTTTGTGCAGCAGAAGTTTTGTTAGGATAATTGTATTGAAAGTGTTAGCTCTGTATGGGACCCAGTAGTTCATTTCCAGTCACATGAGCAAGCTACAGGTCCCTATCCCGAACCAGATATATTAAATCCACACCAACGCCTCTTCCCTAAGGTAACATTTGGTGCTATTTTCATTCTATGACTGGTTTTATGTTTTGTATCTTCCCTTCAGGCTTTTAAACTAAAGTGTTTTCATTTTGTGCGTATTTGTGATCTCTCCCCGTGATCGCTACATGCCCTCTGTCATCTCGTCTATGATTAGTTTGTTCCAAAGAATCCGGTACAGTCTAAAGCGCTGTGTATGTTTTCGTAATATGCTGGTTCTCTAATTTCAGGAGCTATGAGGGGCCCCTACACCCAACACACAACCCTAAGTTCCTTGTCTCTTCGTGAAAATTCGCAGCTATTCCCATACCTTCAGGCTTCCCTCATTCACGTCTTGAGGATGCATCATGCCGTGGTAACAAGGGACCAATGTAAAATGTGCTCTGGCTCTGATACAGGAAGAAACAGTTGAATATGACAGACGATGATAAAACAATCACAGGTTTAGCATTCCTAATAACGAACAACACCGACGTTTGGGATTTGAGGTTTTCACAGCGGTGAATACGAAGATGGCAGCCTTTTGGGTTTAGCGCCATCATCACCCTGAAGATGGAGGCAGTTATAACCTCTGAAAAGTTGAAGAAAATTGTACCCGAAGGACGGTTGACTGGCAATAATCCCCTCTCCCTCCAACAAACACATGTCTTATTATATTGTGTTTTCAACTTTTCTTGGTTCGACCCCTAGACATCTACGCAATTAAAAACTATTTAGCAATTGCCCTGCGCTAACGATCTGTAAGCCACACCTAAGGCCAGTCCAGGCTGCATTATTTCTCGGCAGTATGGCGAGTGGTTAGCTACACGCTCCGGTCGTTTTAATCCAGAGAAAATAATGACGGTGCCAATTCAATACGAGGCAAGATGTGCCTCAGAGTCGATCTGAATGCTGCAGCGAATATAAAAATCCTGCCCTACTAGGAATCTAGTTTCGGTCATCCATCACTTAAGGTCATAAGAACTGATTTTTCCCGGCTCTTCTAGCAGTTCTGTTTCGTCACAATTTCAGCAAATCTAGTTAAGGAGTGCCCTGTAATCAGCAATGCAATTACGCACCAGCTTCCTGTTAAGGAATTAATGACCACTGCAACACAGCCTTTTACTGTGAAAAAGTTATTGGTTCACATCTCGCGACGTTTGTGCCCACTTTAGGCCTATTCTGACTTGTCTCTAAATGGAATTATTTACCTCGATTCTGGGCTCTGTGTACAACATATGAACAAAGATAAAAATTTATGTATTTATTTGCCTTAAACAAGGGGAAGTTCATCTTCTGGCGAGTTTCGATGCGTCACTGTCGTTAGTTTGTTAACGCCGCTGTACCAAATACTTGTATTATATTCATCATAGAAATTCTGAACTACGAAAAAGATATGTTGGAATAACAGTCTTTGCTTCTTTTGTAAAATGTGCAATTTTGTTATTTAATGCTAAGGAGATCAGAAAACTGAGTCAGCACATCCTTTCCGGGTCTAGAACTCTCGAAATGTAGTTCAATAATTCAAAGTAACAATCCACTGTTCTGTAAGCAAGATCATTTGAGTTATAGACATGAATTGTGTACGGAAATGTCGTAATGTAGACAAAATACAAATAAAGTATTATATGATTTCAGGCTTTCCTGCATAGCTGCGCTCCATTTTGAGAATTTTGTGTCAGCTGCAGGTGAGTTGTCTGAATACCTTATGGTCTTATATTTACCGACCGCATGAAACGGATTTCTCGGGAACGTAAATGCGTTTGAACAAAGGTTCTATTAATAATTTTTGTGTCAAGATTGACGGCATGAAACATGACATGCTGGTAAAAATATCGTAGAATTTTGACATTCGCTAAACGTCGAATTTGTGTTCGGTAAGAATATGTTTCTAGCAAACTTCTAAGTTGCTGTAATGGAACTGTGATGCCTACAATTTAATTAAAATTCTTCCAAAGACTGTAGAGTTTTCAAAAACACTTCTTTCGGCGTGCCCCACAAATAACTGTTACTAGTATTCGAATTCGGTGATCGCGAAGGGCCACAGTCCTTTACTTATGAGTCGTTCGCCGAAGACTTCATCTGGCACAACAGAATTGTTCGCAGTGTGTGCTGTTGCATTATCTTGTATAAAATGCTTGTGCAGTTTCCTTCATCAATCAGCTGACCAAACAAGGGCGACAGAGTCAATTTCACGTAACGTTCCGATTTTGTTTTGTGAAAAGTCACAGCCCTGCGCCCTAACTGCACAACAAATCTCGACTTTGAAATGATGTAATTGAACTTCATGAACAACATGAGGGTTTTCACTCTTCCATTATCCATTATTTAAGCTGTTTACGTAACCACTAATGTAATTTCTAAATCAAAAGTAATTTGAATACCGATTCCTGAAACCAGCATTTCATGCTTCACAATTTGGAGGCAAATGGCTGTGAACGACTGTAGTTTGTAAGACCTTCACTTTGGAATGTGAGCTGTGCATTCTGTTGAAGAGCCAAAAGGCGTAACGGCTTGTTCGGGATTCCATCTAATCGAAGTCAATACATTTTATTCATTTATTTTTTTGGTAAAGCGCCGATTCCGTCGAAAGTAATTTTGTTACTTTTATGTAAATAGTTGTTTTTCACGGCACTGAAAGATCACGATACCTCCTACTAAACTTATTACGGAATTTTCCCTGATGACATTCACTGTACGAATGCATCGAATAGTTCTGTTCAACACTACATTTTATTTTTGTACACTAAATTTAAAATCACTTACGAACTGCGTTTGAACGAGTCTCAAGACTGCAAAGTTTAAAGGTGATGAAACCAAAAATGCGTGGCTAATAATGTATAGCATGAAGCAATCATAATTGGGATAAACAATTTTCTCAGTTCGTAAACTTAGCTGTCAATAAATGCGTCTTGCTGAGTCAACAATCCTCCTACGTTAGTTATAGAAGTAGTCACCAGTTAAAATAACCAAGTGAAGGGAAGTGATTGTGCAACCGATATCCCCACATTTAACCACAAGTGATAAATTCATTTGCATATATAACACTCAAATAACAGTGTGTTGCATCATAGAAATTTGAATCCATCGGCAGCCATGCACATAATTCACAGCTATCCCTTGTGTTATAAAGTGTACTGTAACAGCAACATAACTGTAGTTACATGACATTGCTGCAGAGAAAACAAGAGCTCCATGGTGATAAGGGTGATAAGTTACATGACAGGCCATGTGGCTGTGATGAATTACTTACTAATACATTTTGACTCATTGCGCAAAATGTCAAGGGAATTCTTATAGTGATCTGAGTACATTTCCTCAATTTCCACGTTATATTATAAGCTTTATGTACGTCACCATATTTTTAAGATATTCCATTACATTTATCGAATACCTTTGAAGGAAAGGATACTAATACGTACATCTTCTAAACCAAGTGGTGGAATGTGCAAAGAAACACAATTTCCCCGTAAAGTGTTCTACACTGTAAAATATGTCATGGACTTTACAGAAGACGTTTGAAAGTTTGAAAAATTTGTGAAAGAGATGAAAAATTGCAGGTAGTTGTGAACATTGTTCGTGGATATAGAAAAATTAGGAAAGTGTTGTATACGCAAGATTTCAAATTTGTGTAATACTTTAGACTAGACTAGCAGACTAATATTAAACTTTGTTAATAACTGGGGAATTTGGCAATGAAAATATTTAGCGATATGATTCTTAAATTAAACATCAGTTTCCCATGTGGAATATTTCGCTTGTAAACGCCATGAAGATCTATCAGATTCCTTCAAAGGAAGGCTGAGTTGAAGACTTTCTGCAATGGTAAGGTATTGTTTTTCAAAATGGCAAATTTTTAATTTGAAGATATTGATTTTATAAATTGAAATTTTAGTGCAATTATTCTGTGGTCAGTAAAGAATGGCACAAGAATTTCTGTTGTTGTCTGCAGAAGGAAATTTCCCTGAAGTGCTATGAAATATAGTTGCCAAAGATTGGGTGTTCTAGCATGATTGCCTTGTACCCTGTGCATATGCAGCAGCAACTGCCTAGGAACATTACCTTTGTTCTTCCTCACTACTATGCTATCCTTATCCACATGTCCTTTCTGCGAAATGGCTGTCACTTCAAGGATGCATCAGAGGTTGAGTAGCTAAAAAACATTCTGTTGCATGAGGTATGTGTTTTTTCCAGAAGTGTTTTCAATAGCTATACAACCAGTCTTAGCATACCTTCTGGCTTACTCAAGGTAGGAGGATCTCATAACTCGGGTTTACTACACAGTGACTTTAGGTACTGACAGAAGATGGGAAAGTAGTGAAGACTTGTAGGTTGCTGAAGGAAAATGTTAGGTTGGTCGCGCTGATGGCTGTGGATCATAATGGAGATGGTTGCTCTACTGGAGATGATACTCTGAATAATGATGTCATACACTTGATGTTACTGTGTTTCATATTAATAATATTACATTAAACATTTGCATTGTCTTTATGCAATGATGCTCATACACATTTTTAATAACTAAGTTCCCAGTAGACAATTTTATACAAGTTGACAAACGAATAAAGGTAAAACTGTTTTCAGAGCTGAAATTTTAAATTATGCAGTATGGGTGGTACTACAAATCATGTGAATGAATGCTCAAATGCATGTGCCTTGTGACCAAGATGATCTAAGCACCCTGGATATTGACATTCCCTTCTCCATTTGAAAACAATGTGTTTTGAACATTCATATGTGATTGGATGTGACTGTAAACACTTAAAATGTTTTCCAACCCTTACTCATTGACTTTGTAAGATAGAATGTGATTGGCTGTACTGACTGCTTGGAAACATTGTTAAGCCAGGATGTATTTGACTGGAATGAATTTAAGTACAATTCTAGAATATCTTTTTTCTATTCGAAATGTCCAAGTTAAATAATTCATAATAACAAAACATTGCTGAACTCCTATTTCTTCTTACTGCTACATTTTCAGTCAGACATCTACATCTCGTACATCAATCTGAATGCACTGTTTGGGATATGTTCAGAAGTTTCATGTAGCTGGATAATTAACAAATGTACACCTGCTGAGAGACAGTATTTTGAATGCAGGCGGTCTTAATGCCACTAGACAAAAGATACTTCTCCTGTGCCAGAAAATGTAATGCTGGTACATATGAAAACATCTCCACTTGACTATATTAAATCACTTTTTGTTGCATGAACTTTGCCATGCTTTTATTTTAATATTTTAATTATGATAATTCTTTATAATAATCCATGAATAATTTCTCTTTTATGCTTTTCAGCTTGTCCAGATGGTACATTTGGGGTGAACTGTAAGGAACAATGTGGAAAATGTTCAAAAAATATTTCCTGTGACAAAACTGGAGGTATGTGTTCAGGTGGCTGTGAGGGGAGATTTAGGCCTCCACTATGCAAGATGAGTAAGTACACTTTACACAATTAAATACTTTTGGAAATTAGGTTTATTTTGTGACTTAATTACCCTAGCAGAAGCATTGACAAATTAGTTTGTGTGTGTGTGTTGGGGGGGGGGGGGGGGTAATTTGAAAGTTACTTAAGCTGGGAAAATTACTCTCTAGATGGTATGCTGGCAAATGTCAAAGCTGTATGTTATCTACAAGACAGCAAGTCGAGCCGAAATAAAGGCGGTCCGATGTCTAACACAACTATGTTGGGACCCCGAAATTTCAAATAAAATTGTCCAAGTGTTAAATGACAGATGCAGCGTCTGACGTTGACATTACCCATGCCTTGTTCCATTTCAAATATTTACCCTAGTAAATTCAAAATATTGTTTTCTGAATTGTGTATAATCAATATCAAATATCATTTGATTTCTTGGCAGCTCAGGTCCGGAAGAATGCCATATCATTAGCCATTCATTGCCAGGGGATTCACTTTGATCAAATTCGTTATCTACTATAACAATTTGTGATTCGTCGTCTGTCAAAAAATTACGTCATCAACAACGTTAACTTATATTTTTTTACACTCGGCATTGTTGTGGAACACAACAATTTCGAGTAAACAAATAACGCTTCACAACAACGAGATCTCCAACTACCAAGCCAGTCGCATTATCAATGCTCCAGAAGAAAAGAAGAAAAGTGAAAGAAGACGTTATCAACTATTTAAAATACCAACACCAACAAGGTAAACTGATACTAATAATACTACTCATTGAAGTCATTCTATATATTACGATTACGAAAACTATTATGAAATCTGACTTTATGATCGATTATAAGACGAAGATTTGCAAGGGTGGGGCTGGGCGTAGAAAGTTGACTGTTTCTATCTATCTTACTATAAAAATTTGTGATTCGTCGTCTATCAAAAAATGACGTCATCAACAATGTCAACTTATATTTTCTTACACTCGGCATTGTTGTGGAAGACTCGGACAAAGAAAAGTTCAGTGAAATGGTGACACCCGAATACTTAAACACTTTGCAACCACGATCATAGCCCCCACATACTTTGCGACTACGTAACAACGCTATTGTCAAGTTGGGGAGGATTAGTTAATGGAACACGTTTATTAGTGCAACAGATGACCAACAACCTCCTTCAATGTATGGTCACAAAGGGAGATCATTCCGGTGAAATTGTTTTTATTCCACGTATAAAACTATACTGTAAAAGCGAATACCCATTTACCATGTGGAGACGTCAATTCCCCGTAACGCTTGCCTTCGTAATCACTATCAACGAAGCTCAGGGCCAAACGTTCAAACCAATTGGCATTTGTTTAGAACAGGATGCTTTCGCACATGGACAAATCTACGTAGCATTTTAACGTGCACCAACGACAATTGTATATTTGTTTATCTAAAAAAGGATGAGAAAATAATGTCATTAAATCATTGTCTATAGAGAAACATTGAACGAACAGAGCATGACAGACAGGAGGGCAGAAGACATTAAAAGAAAAGAACGAAAGCGACAACTTGAAATGAATCTTAACGAAATTAAAAGTGAAACAGTTGAACATGTTGTTAAACATGTAAAAGTTGAAGGGAAAAAAAGAACAATAACTTATGAAGAGAATGAACAACCTATACAGAGAGTGAAGCAGAATAAAACGACGACTACACGTGAAATTGTGCCAACTATCGAACATTTGAAACTGGAGAATGTCAATGGATCAGACTGTTTTTTGATTTCTTCACTAAACAAGTTGAATTCAGCTGCTATGTTCGTCGAAAGTCTAAAAGAAATGATATTCAATGAATACAGCGGCGACAACAATGGTGTAGAATTGATCTCCGAGATTGCAAACGCATACAGACATCCTCAAAACATACATAATGTCCTTTCAATATGACAAAACCTTAATCGAGATTTGAGAATAGGTTTCCAAAGTGTCTACGAAATGATCTACAACATTTTCAAGAATTTACCTATTGAAATGCAAAACCTGTTTGAATATCAGACAGTGAATACAAAAACATGTAGAAATGATCATCAACGTCAAGAACGTTATAGAAACTAAATATTGGTAATGAACTTACCACAAGTCACGTTGACAAACTTCAGAAACTTATTAGACCATCAAACACAAACAGATCTGTACGGAACGTGTATGGTATGTCAACAACACTACGTATGTGGAACGAAAGAAATTATTGTTAGTGATCGTCAAAAGTACATGATTTTGGAAATAAATAGATTGACTCTAAATGGATTACGCACATTTGAAATAATGAGAATGAGACAAGACAACCAATTTATGTATGGAAAATACTGGAAATTTCAAAGTGCGGTCGAATGTGTAGACATTAAAGGTACTGGAAACGACGGACATTTTATTACTCATAGTATTTTAACAGACAATACGTCCTTATCGAATAATATATCGAATATTGGCAAGGGTGGAGTTCGACGTAGAGAGTTGACTGACCAAGAACAGTTGGCCTCTGAACAGCTACGTAAAGAACTAAAACATCAGACCATAAAGAAGTAGAATATCAGGTAGAGACTGCGCTCCGGAAGGAGCGCGTTGCTCTAGTATCATTATAAAATGAGCATACAAACAACTGTTTACACTATGTAGGATACTAATGCAAAACGCGTTTCAACCTAACCTACATAGTGTAAACAGTTGTTTGTATTCACATTTTATATTCCAATACACTACACGGTACGCAAGGTTTTAAGATCATTATATCACTGTCAGCGGTATGAACTGTTTCCTTGTTACCTTGGTGCAGAATTTTCAAAATGTCGACTCTAATAGCATGCAGGATAATGACTCTTTTTCCCTTTACCACACAATTATCAAGGAGCGATAATTCATTATGTAACAAATAATAGGTTTGAGCATAGCCAAGGTGCCTAAGATGCAAGCCCGAACTTATGTATCCCTCAGTTTCCTGAAGTTCTTCATCTTGGGTCACGAGCTACTTAGCTAATCTCTACCAAGAAATGGGGTTGCCACAACGTTAGACATGCCAAATGGTTTCAGATATCAATATTCGTTATCATTGGTACAAGAAATGGTAACTCTGCCAATGACAGTGACCCTTCCCTCCATGATGGATTTCAAACTGTTCGGAGGAGGCTCTAGAGAATATGGGCACTTATTGCATATCTGACTTGGCTTGATGGACATGGAAGCTCTTTTTCCCTCCTCATATAAGGCTCCACTGGAGATAGATCACTCCACGCTGTCCCTGAATGTGTTTTCATTCTTCTGATGTACAGAGTTCAAACAGTAACGTTTAAATGATTGAAAAATTTCTCAAATCATATTGACTATTTTGGCTATAACCGGATAATTGTTAACTTAACTGCACTTTATTGAGTTTTTTTCCTTCCTTTTTGGCACCACATGCAACAGTTGTTTGACATTTTGTTGACAATTGTAGCATTTCCAAAAGATAGTGTGTCAGTTCTTTGCCTCATAGCATTTCTGTATGTCCTCACTATTTATTTGTTCCTGGTAGGTGATGGGGAAATGCCTTTTCTTGGCCAAGGATTCATGCATGTAATTCCTCTTCCAACAGTAACTGACAACTGTATCAGAGACACATATCAGATTTAGAATATATGTGACTCACTTGACTGAAGGATACTTCATGACTCCAACTTACTTTGAGCAGCTTCCATTGATATTAATTTTACAACTACGTTCACTGAAGGTTAATAGACTTGATATCATCTCTGAGAACATAGATCAACTATTCCAAACATTGAAGATTTCTGTCTTCTGGGTTATTGAGCTGTGTAGTCTGGTCGATGTTAACCAACGTTTCAGAGGTCATACTGCCTCCGTCATCAGGGCGATGAATATGCCAATAGGGTGTGAGGAGTTGGATTTATAGGCAGGGAAGTGAAAGGTGTAGCCTGCCCCGAGCCAATGGGAGCAGGTATGGGAGTGGACCAATGGTAGCACGTGGGCGAGAGTGGGAGAGGGAGAGAAAATAGAGAGAGAAAGGTGAGTTTAGTTGTATGGATCAGGGCCCTGAAAAGGGCCGAGTTAGTGGTCTGGTTGGTTCTGGCGGCGCACTCTTGCTCGTTCTCGGAGTCCTCGGAGTGTGTGGATAAGAGGCTTCCAGGACCGGCTCAGGTGAAGTCCATCTTCCCTGTTAAAGTTATCAGGATGAAGTTCGATCTCGATAGCTTCCCTGATTAACCGATCCATGTAGCCGGTTTTTGAGGAGAGGATAGAAGTGTCCTCTAGTTGTATCTTGTGTTCCAAGTTGAAGCGGTGTTCAGCAACCGCAGATTTCTCGGGCTGCCCGAGCCGGATGTGGCGTTCGTGCTCCTTGATCCTGGCCTCAACGGAACGACCTGTCTGGCCGATGTAGACTTTTCCGCACTCGCAGGCACGACATCAAGTCTGTTGGTCTTCCGCCAAAGAAAATTCCCAGTTTTCTCCGGCCGGTAAAGGACGACCTAGGACTGAAGACGCCTGGCGTATACAGAGTTTCCTGCGAGTGCGGAAAAGTCTACATCGGCCAGACAGGTACCTTGCCCCATTTTGCTCTGTACCCGGGGCAAGACGGAGTACGGTTGACATATGTTTGAAAAGTTGTGAGAAGACATAGATTATCTAAAAATTATGACGTAGGATATAAAAATAATTTAGTATACAATGTAAAATATCGAAACTTTACACATTTGAAATCTACTTAGGCCTAATGCACACATGAGCACCTCATCATCATCGTGACTACCAACACCTACACATGAGTTTTGGGCCCATTTCAAGAAACCGGATCCACCCTTCAATAGATTGCGAATAGACATCACCACATTATACAGGCACTTGTCATTTGATACTCTTCTCTGGGTACCCCATTCTGCCCTACCCCATCCTGCCCGAGTGTACTCTTTCAAATTAGGATTGTCCCACCAAAAATGACATAATGAAAATAAATAAAAATATTTTGTTACGGCTTTCAAGAAAACATCTTGTAACATGCATCCTTTAGCAAAGTGGATATATAAATAATGAATAGGACTTACATGCGCTGGAAATTGAGAAATATTTCTAAAATATAGGAACAAAATCCAGCATGGGTGATTATTTCAGAAAGTGTAACCACAAAATGGCACTGACTGACATGATCCTGTGCTCTATGCTAATGGTATTTCACCCGGTCCCGATAGATCGCAACGCACTGCAGACGAAATGAATCCGATACCCTCTTCTACCCCGTGGCCCCGTTCTGCCCTGGGCTCCCCTATAAGATTCAAGCCAAAACCAATGTATTATAAGTCTATAACCTTATCCACTTTATTACAAAGCCTCATCAATTGCTTTAACAAAGGGAGAAATTTTAAAAGTTTTTTTACAAGACTGTGGCCCACTTGATGAAAATGATATACTTCTGCTATATTATCCACCTACTTTTCATTATTCCATTTTTATTTAAATTTATGACCCAAATCTGATCACCTTTTGTATTGAGCAATTAAATAACCGTACAAAGTGATGAATATAACATTCACATTGGAATATTATATAACTGGTTGGTGAAGTTTTTTAAAAAAATATTACTTGCACTTTGTTTGTTATAACCATTGCCATGTCAATGTTGAGAGAATTTGGGCCTTATAAGATGTGTACGGGGTGTCCCAGGAGGAAAGGTCAATATTTCGGGAGGTCATAGTGTCGGTTATTCTAAGAAAAAATGTATATGTACATGTGACCTATTACGAACGGTTTAAGTGATAGAGCTATTTCACTGTACAGTTGCAAAATATTTGATAATACCGGTATTTACCATGTATACATATATGTGTGTACATACAGGTTATTCATAATTCCCTGACACAACAGAATATCGCTAGACTCGAAGGGTGCAATGGATGGTAACAAGGACATGCCGATAGAAAGAGGAACCCTCCATACATACCTCGTAAATGCCCTATGTGACGGCCTTTTGTGACATCAAGCCAATAATACATTTCCGCCATAATTGCTGCAGCATGTCACGATCGATTTGTGAGATGTCAGCGATGTTTCGTTTTCGCAGCTCCAGCAGATATTGTGGCTGAGTCGGTACAAAGACCTGATCCTTAACGTACCGTCATAAGAAAAAATCGCATTTCGTCGGGTCAGGTGATCGGGGTGGCCAACGAAGCCAACCAACCAACCAAAAAGCTAACTAAGGGCGGAGGCCTGCGCAAGCGCAAGCATCGTCCCTACCTAGGTGACACCATTCCTGCGCTCAAGGCGCATTGCTGGAAATGGTAAACGTTCTTAATATAAAAAACGGAAATTTTGCTGACGCTAACAGGGTTACGCCGTGGCTGGAGCCTCGACCATTCAAACTGGGATCTGTTGCTGCTGCTGGGAGGTTATCCCGTCAGGCAAGTTGTCCAAAAGAATTTGGTTGGTTGGATCTCTGGGGTTTGAACCCAGAGAGGGAGGGGCCGTTTCGGCTGAAGGCCTCTGCGGCATGGGGGGAAGATCACTTCAGCTGATGGCCTCCATGATCGGGGGGAGGGTGGCGGGCCGTGCCCCTATTAAGTTATACCCTGGCATTCGCCTTACAACTGAGGAAAAGCACGGAAAACCTCAGTCAGGGTAGCCGAGTAGTCTAACCACTCGTTGTGTCGACTTGGCCGTCCTTTGGGGACGGGCTCGGCTGGCCTGCTGAACATCGGTCCCTCGGTTGCCCTTGGGCGACCTCTGGCAGCCCTCGTTCGGCACGAGTGCCTCCCGAGTTGCCGGACTAAGGGGTTCCCCACACCAGCTAACCTCGAGTCAAATCTCTCAGTCAGTGCTCTGGTGTGGTCGGCAAAGAAAGGGACCCCCAGATCCTCATGTATTTGCCTGTTACTAACGTACCAGGGTGCGTTAGAAACAATGCGAAGACACTTGGATTGCAGAACTTGCAGCTTCCGGACGTGGCTACGGGCAGCTGACCTCCAGATCGGGCATGCGTAATCCATCATGGGACGGATGAGCTGCTTATAGAGCAGCACACCGTTCCTGATGGACAGGCCACTTCTCCTATTGATGAGCGGGCCTAGCACACCTAATCGTTGCGCCGCCTTCTTTCCCACCTGGTTGACGTGAGCCGACCAGGTAAGCCCGGCGTCAAGGGTTAGTTAGTTAGTTATTTCCTGTTACTCCTAGTGGAGCATAGGGCAGCAGTAAAGACCTTCCATCTAGTTCTGTTGACAGCCAAGCGTTTCATTTCACTCCAAGTTTTACCAGCTTCCATAGCCTCTTCTTCCACCGTTCTCTTCCATGTCTTCCTCGGACGGCCCGGTCTCCGTGTTCCCTGCGGATTCCAGTCCAGTGCTGTCTTTTCAACTGCTCCAGGTTGCTTGCGCAATGTGTGGCCAATCCACCTCCACTTTCTTTTCTTAATTTGCTCGTCAATCGGTGGTTGATTTGTTATCTCCCACAAGACATCATTTGATATTATATCCGGCCACCTCACATTTATAATTTGTCGCAAACACCGGTTGGTGAAGACTTGTAACCTGTTAACAATAGCTTTTGTAACCTTCCATGTTTCACAGCTATAGAGGAGAACTGACTTCACATTGCTATTGAACAGTCTAAGCTTGGTTCGTCTCGAGATGTTCTTGTTTCGCCAAACGGGATACAGTTGAACGAAGGCTCCATTTGCCTTCCGGATCCGATTCTTTACATCCTCTTCTGCCCCTCCATCTTTCCCGACCATACTGCCTAGATATACAAAGGAGTCCACTTGTTCCACTTGCTCTCCAAGCACTGTTAGTTTTGTCTCATTTTCAGATCGAATTCTCATCTCCTTTGTTTTTTGGATGTTGATCTTTAACCCTGCAATCTCTGCTTCCTTTTGCAATCTTGCTAGCTTTGTGTCCATATCCTGAAAACTTTGCGAGAGCAGACAGATATCATCTGCATAATCGAGGTCTTCGAGCCTATCATGTATTCCCCATTGAATACCTCTTCTTCCACCTTCAACAACTTTCTTCATTACTCTATCCAAAACCAGCAAGAATAAGGTAGGTGACAAGATACATCCCTGCCTCACCCCAGCATTTGTTTGGATAGGTTCAGTGAGTTTTCCATTGTGCAAGACTCTGCATTCATATGCTTCATACATCTCTTTCATGATATTGGTAATCTTTGATGGTATTCCATATTCTTCCACAGTATTCCACATCACTCTCCTATTGACCGAATCAAACGCTTTCTCAAAATCGATAAACGTAAGGTAGAGAGTACTCCTCCATTCTGCACTCTGCTCTAGTATTATGCGGAGTGTGTTGATAAGATCGACACAACTTCGATGTTTTCTGAACCCTGCTTGCTCTTTCCTTAGTTTTTCTTCCACGGATTCTTTAATTCGATTTAGGATTATTCTTGAGAGCACTTTACTCGGTACTGACATGCTCCCTTTGTCAAGAAGAGACCAACTCTGTTCCTATGTTCTGCATCTTCTGCAGTAGGTCCTGAGTACAAGAATGTCAGCCCATCTTGTGTTTGCATTTCTCCAAAGTCTGGCCATCTCACTTCACTAACCCCAAGGATATCCAATCTGTATTTCAGCATCTCCTTTGTAACCTGCTTTAATCTGCTGGTTTCTCTCAAAGTTCTCACGTTCCAGAAACCTATTTTCGTGGTCCTTTTCATTCCAAAAGTCGTCAACGCTGAATCTATCCGGCTGTCTTTTTTTGCTGTTTCCGTAACAAGAGATTTTACAGGTCGGGTTGTTAGCCCTACGCCAACCCCCAGCCATCTTGGAGAACCGATGTTTTCTGTTGGGGTTGTCTCCCTTAGCTGGTAGGTCCCCATTTTAAAGCGTCGGGAACTCGCTTTTTAGCCCTTACATGACTTAGCCGTGTACACAGAGTGTACCCGTTGCCCAGGAGCCATGACGTAGACATGCATGCATCGGACTTAGTAGGAATAAATGGCATTTCCTGTGTTTTATTAGTGCACTTCCACCAGCAGGGAGTGCACCCACAGGACCACATACTACTCCTTTGGCCCCCCGGCGTCAAGGGTGACCCCCAGATACCGCGCTGTTTTGACCCATTCGATCGGCTGTCCGAGAAACTGCACTGCTCTGGGCTGTTGGATGCGTCTCATCGCCGAAACGAAGAGAACCGTGGTGCTCTTCGAGACGTTGATAGCAATCCTCCAGGCCCTGAGTCAGAGCTCAAGTCTACTGAGGTAGGTCTCCAGATACCTGACGAGAAGCGTTGGGCTACGGGACGTGGCTACTAGAGCCGTGTCGTCCGCGTACTGTGCTAACTCGACGTGGCGGGACGGAGTGGGTATGTCGTTGACATACAGACTGAAGAGCACAGGGGAGAGAAGTCCACCCTGCACAACTCCAGCCCGCATGGTACGACGTGTGGACGTGGCCGACTGGAAGGATGTCTGGAATGTCCGGTCAGCGAGGTAGGAAGAGATGGTTTTTACCAAGTACGACGGGAAGTTGAGGACGGTCAGTTTGTATAGGAGGCCTTGGACCCAGACTGTGTCGAAGGCTTTGGCCACGTCCAGGAAAACCGCGCCGGTTAGCCGCTTCTCATCAAGGTTTCTGTTGACCCTTTCGACGAGGCGAGCCAGCTGTAACGATGTGCTGTGTCTGGGTCGAAACCCAAACTGCTCGTCGCGCAGCAGCCCGCGTTCGCTGACCTCGTGTAGGACCCTCGTTAGGAGGATCTTCTCGCAGAGCTTGCCGACCGTGTCGAGAAGACTGATGGGTCTATAAGAAGAAGGTAGCGTGGGGTCCTTCCCCGGTTTCAGTATGGACACCACGCGAGCGTGTTTCCATGCCGAGGGGAAGTGCTGCCTGCGGAGGACCGCGTTGAACACTTTCGTGAGAAAGGTTACCGCGCGTCGTGGGAGATGTCTCAGGACCCTGTTCGGTATACGGTTGGGGCCCGGAGCCTTGCCAACCTTGAGTCCCTTGATGGCCTGGGCGACCTCCGAGGGACTGGTTAATTTCGGTTCACTTGCGGGGGCATACTCGTATGCTCGCATTGCCTCGTTAACCATGTCAATTGCAGCCGGGTCCGACGGGTTGTCTACCGGCTGGAATTGGACCTCAAGGCTGTCGGCCAGGGCCTCTGCCTTCACGGGGTTCGAGAGAGCCAGTCCTCCCGGCACTATCAAGGGGGGCGACGGAGTGGGGACTCGCATCACTCGCTTGGTCATCTTCCAAAGCGACTGGTCCTCGCAGTCCAAGGATTCGAGCGTGTCGCTCCACTGTTCGTTCCTCCACTCGTTGAGACGATAGGTCACCGACCTCTGGAGTCGATTGACCTGGGTCTTAAGAGCGGGGTCTCTCGTGACCTGCCACCGCCTCCTCAGCCGGTTCTTCAGGCGTATTTCATCCCGAATACTAGCGGGCAGAAGCGGTCGCCTGTCAACGCGGGGTCGAAGCTTGGGAGCGGACGCTGCTGTGGCTTCCAGGATAGCACTGGTCAGCTCCTCGACGCACTTGTCGATTGGCCAACGAAGCAGCGCATCGTCAGTGGCAGCCATGCATGCGATCCAACGTTGTGGCAAATACTGATTGAGGTAGCTGCGGACGAAGGTGGTGATAGTGTTGTGGAGCCCCAACTTGTTGATAAATGAAATCATCGCTGTGATCATGAAATTGCAGCATTAGCCATTCCTAGATCAACTCATGACAGTGAATTTATCCTCGGCGAAGAAAAATGGTCTGTAGTACTTCTCTTTGTATATGGCACAGAAAACATTCAGTTTCCGTGAATCCTGAATGTGCTTAATTGTGGCATGTGGGTTTTCACTTTCCCATACCACCACATTGTGAATGTTAAACCTTCCCATAAACTTGAAAGTTGCTTCGTGGCTGAAAATCAGTTTTTCAGCGAAACGGTCTTCCTCCAAGTGGTGCTCCATGTCGGTACAGAACTTAAAACGTAGGGTCTTGTCTTCATCGGTTAGGGGAGCCCAGGGCAGACCGGGGCCACGGGGGTAGAAGAGAGTATCGGATTTATTTCGTCTGCAGTGCATTGCGATCTATCGGGACCGGGTGAAACACAATTAGCATAGAGCACAGGGACATGTCATGTCTGTCAGCGCCATTTTGTGGTTACTCTTTCTGAAATAATCACCCATGCTGGATTTTGTTCCTATATTTTAGAAATATTTCTCAACTTCCAGCGCATATAAGACCTATTCATTATTTATATCCACTTTGTTGAATGATTCATTTTACAAGGTGTTTTCTTGTAAGTATTTTATGATGTCATTTATGGTGGGATAAACCTAATCTGAAAGAGTATACTCGGGCAGGATGGGGTAGGGTAGAATGGGATACAAAGTGTTGCCTCGAGTGAAAGTAGGGAAGAGGATCAAGATGACGAGTTCCTGTATTGTGGCGATGTCTATTCACAGTCTATTGAACGGTGGATCTTGCTCGAAATGGGCCCGTAACTCATGTGCGGGTGTTGATGGTCACGATTGTGAAGAGGTGCACATGTGTGCAGTCTACATTAGGCCTAAATAGATTTGAAATGTGTATAGTTTCGACATTTTATATTGTATATTTTATTATTTTTATAACCTACGTCATAAGCATTAGATAATCTGTGTCTTCGTGCAACTCTTTCAAATATATATCAACCGTACTCCGTCTAGAAATGCAGGAACAAATATCTATAGTACAAGTTTATGCACCAACCGAAGATGCAGATATAATAGAAAAAGAGCAATTCTATAATGATCTCCAAAGAGTTGCAAATGATATAGCAGATAGCAGAAGAAAATTTTTGGTAATGGGCGACCTAAATAGCCGGGTAGGAAATGTTGTAAGAACTGGACATGGAGCTATAGGCAAATATAATGGAGAAAAGTCAAGAAATGTAAATTGAAAAAAGACTTATAGAGTTCTGTGTGCACAACAACTTGATTATTGGGAATACTTTCTATATCCATAAGAATATACACAAAATCACATTTGAGGGTCAAGGGAGAGAAGCTAGAAGTATAATAGACTATTATATATATGGAAAGGAATTAAGATATATATTTAACGATATAAAGGTTATTCGAGGTGCAGAACTAAATAAGGACCATAGACTAGTTATAGGGGATACATGTGTTACAAAGACTTCAAGGAAATATAGAGGCAAAATATACGAGAAAATATGTACAGAGGAACTTCGAAAAACTAATAAACAAAAAGAATATAAAAATAAGATGTTTGAAAAGATGAATGAACTAACTAAAGAATAATTAGAAGACAAAGAAGAATGGAAACCAGAAAAACGCTGGGAGAAGATAGAATACAGTATACTGCAAGTGGCGGAAGAAGTATGTGGAAAAAAGAAAATAAATACAGGAACAAAACCCACAAGATGGTGGACGGAAGAAGTTAAGGAATGTGTCAAAAGGAAGAAACAAGCATGGAAGAAATATATTCATTCAAAATTAGATGGTGACCATCAGCAATATGTAGAAAAGAAAAATGAAGTCAAAAGGGATGGTAAGAGAAGCTAAAATAAGAAAATGGGAAGAATTTTGGAATGAGTTAGAGGAAAACTATAAGGAAAATAATCATAGATTCTGGAAGGTATTAAATAGAATAAGAGGCAAATTTGGAAAACAAATTCGAAACATTAAAAACAAAGATCAGAAATTAGTATTCGAAACTGGAGACATATGGAAAGAATATTACGAGAACAAATTTAAAGAGAGGTAAAAGACTAAGCCCCAAGAGGAAAATGTAGAAATCATTCTGGAGAAATAAAAAAGGGTAAAATAACAAAGATGGAGTTGTCGATGCAATAAAAAAACTCAAAAATGGGAAAGCACCAGGATGGGATAATATAGCACCTGAATATATAAAATATGGAGGAGAACATCTTACTGCTAAGATATATAAGTTAATCTCACAAATATGGATAGAAAACAAAATACCCGAGGACTGGGAGAAAATTATAATAATACCTATATACGAAAAGGGAAATTCAAGTCAATGCGAAAATTATAGACCAATGTGCCTATCCTCGGTAATACTCAAAATATACACTAGGATCTTGGAAATCAGATTGAGAAGAGTAACAGAAAAGGAGTTGGAAGAAGAGCAAATGGCTTTTAGACCCAACAGACAGACACAAGATCATATATTTTCAATATGAAATATATGTGATAAATTTATAGAAAAGGAAAAGAAATATACTTGGCATTCATAGATCTAAAATCTGCATTCGGCAATATAAGAAGATCGGAAATTTGGAAAATACTGGAGAAAAAATCCGTACCGTACAAACTGCGCGAAGCAATTAAGAGTACATTTAGTAATGTCCAGGGAATAGTAAGGATAAGAGGACAGGAATCGAAACCTTACTAAATAGAAAAGGGAGGGAAACAAGGCGATAGCCTTAGCCCTATATTATTTATACTAGTGATGGATGAGATACTGAAAATACGTAAAAGAAGAACAGCAAGGACGAAAGTAGGTAATTGGAAAATGAGGAGTATATTGACACAATCACTAATATATGCAGATGACATCGTGCTAATAGCGGACAACCAAGTGAAATTACAAAATGCAATAATTGAATGGAGAAAAAAAATGGAATTAAAAGACCTAAAAATAAATAATACTAAAAGTAAAGTTGTGAAAATAGGGAGACACGTATTAGAACAGGATGAAAGAGACACGGAAATATTCTATGGAAATGAGAAATTGGAACAAATAGAAACCTACGAATACTTGGGGGTCATATTATCTGAAGATGAAAAAACTGGTAATGAGATCCTAAATAGGGTATAGAAGGCAAATGCTTATTACCAATTAAACAATACAGTAGGGCCCCGCTTTTCGGCGCTCCGCTTTATGGCGATCCGCTAATACGGCGCTCAACAGCTGAGTCAGAGAAGTGCGTCCGGCGCCATTTTCTCGTCGCTGATTCAGTCTGTTTACAGCTTTTGTGGGCTCCGTCTCTCTGTATTTCTGGCAATTTTTCAGTTATTACAAACTGTATATTTATATAATATTTCTGTGTTACTACAGTGTAATTACAATGGTGTCTAAGGGTAGTAGCGATAAAAAGAGGAGTCGTAAGCCTCTTACTTTAAATGCCAAGTTAGAGATGATTAAACTTCGTGAACAAGGCATGTCTATGGCTTCCGAACCATCACCAAAACGAATAAGATTCGTTGAAGAGTCAAATGATGAAGATGTGCCATCTCCTTCATCTTTCCTACTATAAGCATATCAATTTTCAAATTTATATTCACCAATCACTATAAGCTGAGGACAATGTGTGTATTACTGATATTCATTTTAATTTCATATCGTTTTCTTAGGCCTGGCGCTATTGTGCACTTACTATATGATTGTGTAACATCTTATTAGGCTTTGATATGCATTTGCAAGTGAAATAAGGCAAAGATCCGCTTTTCGGCGATTTTCGCTTTACGGAGGGGGTCTGGTCCCTAACCCGCCGTATAAGCGGTGCCCTACTGCACAATATTTGGAAAGCACGAATTGAATATAAAAACCAAGAAATAATTCTACCAATTAGTTATAGAACCAAAACTATTATATGGCAGAGAGAGCTGGCCAAACTTAAATAAATATTCATCTAAAGTTACAGTGATGGAAATGAAATGTCTCAGAAAATCAATAGGGAAAACGCGCAGGAATAGAATAAGGAACACCAAAATTAGAGAAGAGGTGGGAATTAAATCACTTAAAACAAAATTGGAAGAAAAACAACTGAAATGATTTGGACATGTTGTTCGAATAGCAGATGAAAGAAAGACGAAATAGATTTTGAAAGCTAGAGTTGAGGGTAACAGAACAAGAGGAAGACATAGAAAGAGCTACTTGGATACTATTAGAGAAATAGGACAGGCAAAGGGGAAAAATTTAACGCAGATGAAATTCTTAGCAAGACATAAGAAGGAATGGAGGAGGTGGACCGATCAATCAACCCCGACGCTATACAGGCAAAAAGGGAGATGAGAAAGAAGAAGAAGAAGAGTTTTTGTAACATGGTAGTTAGTAACTAATCTTAATGTGATTTGGATTGTTGAATTTTCTGTGGCAATAACACACACAAATTCACACACACACCCATAGGAGGCCCAGGGCAAAACAGGGCCAACGAGCAAAACAGGGAACCGGCTGTATTTCGTCTGCAATGCGTTGCGATCTGTCGGGATCAGGTGAAATACCATTAACAAACAACACAAGGTGATGTCATATCAGTCAGTGCCATTTTGTGGTTACAGTTTCTGAAATAATCACCGATGCTGGATTTTGCTCCTACATTTTACAATTTTTTCTCAACTTCCAGTGAAGGCTAAACCTATTCATTACTCATATCCACTTTGTTGAATGATGCATGTTACAAGGTGTTTTCTTGAAAGTCTTTAAACACCATATTTTTATTTATTTTCATGATGTAATTTTTGGTGGAAAAGTCCTAATTTGAAAGAGTATACTCGGGGCAGGAAGAGGTAGGGCAGAACGGGGTACCCAGGTTTGCGCTGAGTAAAAACAGAGAAGATGATCAAGATGACGAGTGCCAGTATATCTATTTGCAGTATAGTGAAGGGTGGATCCGGTATTCGTCTTGCTTGAAATGGGCCCATAACTCATGTGCAGGTGTTGGTAGTCACAGTGATGAAGAGGTGTATATGTGTGTTAGGCCTAAGTAGATTCCAAATGTATAAAGTTTCGATATTTTACATTATATACTACATTATTTTTATATCCTACGTGATAATTATTAGATAATCTGTGTCTTCTCATAACTTTTCAAACATATATCAACCACACCCCGTCTTGCCCCAGGCACGAGGCAAAATGGGGCATGTTACACTGTCATAAAGAAATTAATATTTAAAAAACTGTAACTCTTAAAACTAAAATAATAACTCCTTATACATTTCAAATAGACGATAAATCCACACAACATTACTCCATGTGTTTATCTGTATTATTGTCCCTTCCACATGCCTACAAATTTAAGTTCCCCGTTCTGCAATGGGCTACCCTATATTTGCATAAGCATGCACTTGTGATAAGTGCAATTAGGCTACACAGTTCACATTTAATTTCTTACCTTAACCTGTCACAGCTGTTAATTAAGGAATTGAGAAATATTGTCATTATGGAAACTAGTGAAGTGTTACGTATGGAGTGTCGCGATGTATGGAGCAGAGACTTGGACACTCAGGAAGAAGGATCAGAAATACCTGCAGAGTTTTGAAATGTGGTGTTGGAGAAGAATAGAGAAGATCAGATGGACGGATCGAGTGACCAACGAAGAAGTACTGAGGAGAGTCAACGAGCAAAGAAACATTCTGCAGGCGATTACACGAAGGAAAGCTAACTGACTGGGACATATTATGAGAAGGAATGGATTACTGAGTTATATCATCGAAGACCAGGTTGAAGGAAAGCGAGGACTGGGAAGAAGACTGATACAGCTAACTGACGGTCTCAAACAAGGAAAGAAGATGAAGTTTCAGGAGTTAAAACGAAAAGCTATGAATAGGTAAAACTGGCGAACTCTTTTTGGGCAGAGCAATGGACCTGTCGTCAGACAGAACACTAAATAATAATAATAATAATATCATTATTTATGGAAAAGAAGATTTCGAAAGAATACCAGGAAAATGAGGAATTATAGACAATTTTTCAGACTTATACTTTCAAACTGCAGAATGTGCGGTACTGTTCCTCTTGTAAATGTTTAAAAGCATCCATTTGTTTGGATTTTTAAACATTTTAATACATTCATTTCATTCATTGTTAATAAAACTGTGATAATGGTAATACTGTTTCTATTCCATAGAATATCCAGTATTCGATGAAGCACCACGTTTCATCTCACACACTCTAACTTCAATAACTATCTCAGTAGATAACATCAGTTTTTCTGGAGACATTTACCCTACTAACTATCATCTACAATATGTGGTAAGTAATAGAATTTACAAGAAGGAAACAGATTACTTTTATTAATGTTAAGAGGAACATGATGCATTCTAGCCAGTAAAATTATGATATTTGTAGAAATGGTACATTTGAAAGACAATCATTAGTACTGTCAAGGTATGACATTTTTACAGTCTAACATTTAAAATACAACCCATCAATAGTCATGTTCTGTTATACAAAAACGAAATCTGTGAGAAATTGCTATCTCCTTTCAATTATAGAAAATGTTTCTTGAAACTCTTTCACTGCCTTGATGTCACCCAGTTACTTAGGTTGTATTTTCTGATGGAAACCAGACTTCCTGCTCGACGATGATTTAACTGTTTGTAAGTCCGGAAGGGGACGGCCATGATTTTTTACATCACTTTTTCACTCAGAGACAATTGGGAAAAAGTAATTCTGTAAATATGAAACACTTCTTTTGCTCATTGTCATTATCAGAACAACAAATAGTCAGCACACAGAATTATTGAACACTCATTAACAATAACACGAAACAGATTGTGATACAGGAATCAGTCTAAAACACGTGGTACCGGGCAATCGTGTGTACTATGAGCCGGCTGCATGGACTGCAGCCCCGATATGCGCTGTACCAGTGAACTGCCCCTCACTCTACCGCCCGCCACGCACTCTACTTTTGACCGGCTAGCCGCGCTGAAATCCTTGCAGCCAGATGATAGCCCCGTTCTGCTTCGCACTCCTCGCACGCGGACTTACTGTCATTTCAGCCGATTAGTGGATAATGACAAATTAAGGGGCATTATTAAAATAATGATACAGCGGAAATAAAGTTTTACAAATTATATAAACACAAAAAATATTTTTTTCAATTTTTGAAAAATTATAGGGGCTGCTGCAGCTCTTATGGACGGGCCGCCACTGCTCCCTAAATTGTAATGTTACTCAATTCCAATATTTGTATGTGCCAAATTAGTAGTAGTTTTGATTTATTTGAATGCGAAGTTGTTCTGACAATATCAGTTCTTCCAACTCTTTCTGTTATTGTAATTGTGCTGTCTGTATGCTACTTTGTTATGTATCTTCCTTTCATTCCCAAAAGACCATAGTTATTTTATATGTATCATAATATTGCTCATGAGTATTAGTATATTCCAAAAACCATCAAATCTTTCTATTTCCTTAATGGTATTTGTAACAAATCTGTGTGAGATTTATTGTCCTTAACACTTCTTCATGATGTGCCATCAATTGGTTTCCATTTTCTCATTTGTTAATTTGGAAGTAACTTCAACACCTTCAATAACTAACATCTAGGATAGGAGCAGAAATTTCATCTGCAGTAAAATCCAACTAATCAACTACATTAAATTTTAGTAACAAATTTTTGCTCAACCTTGATGTGACTGTGTGATTTATTACATTTCTTCTCTATTAAAGCTTCAAATCTTACTTAATTTTTTATTCTGAACTCCTTCACAGAAAGTTGAAAGTGCAAATCAAGGAGGAAGTTGGATTACATTTGGTACATTTGCATACAGTGCCAAAGTAAAACAGCATGAAATACCTTGTTTAGAAGTTCGTTCAAGCTATGGAGTAAGAGTTGTTCTGATTGATGAGACAGGAACAGGTTATAATGGCACTGATATACCATGTGCTGTGTACAACACATCTTGTATCCGTAAGTTTGCAAAGTTGTCATTTTAAAGATTAAATGGAAGTATTCTAAGTAATTTTATTAAGCACAATTAATACAATGTTCTTACAGATCCTGATAAAGTGAATACACAACTTCTTCAGCATACCATCCGAATAAGTTGGCAGGTAAGTGGAAGTTTTAAATTCAAATTTTAATTTTAGAATAGCAATAAAAGTCTTCTTAAATTTATATGAAATCTGAGGCTCAATTCTGCATGAAAATGGAAGTAATATATTCCTCGAAATTGTTTACAATCAAATGCAATGCATTTACAGAGACTATCATAACTTGGAATTCCACTAACTGAATGCTTCCTTCACACAATATAAGCAAGAAGTTTAAAAGATTTGTGCATTTTTTATATATAAATTCTTTCCAAGCACTCTGTATGTAGAGGAGTGTTTTGTCTAAGTTTGATATAGTTATTTTTTTCAAATTACTCCACCAGTTATCAGCTTCCTATTCTGTATACACCCTTTCTTTCACCCTAATTTGGACTAATCAAACCCATATATTGCTCCCTTAATTATAAGATCATACGTAACAACCTCTGGTAAAATCAATAAAGACCTAAACTTTCTCCGATTCAAAGTATATCTCATGTAAAACAGCATCCACTTTCTTTAGATCTAACAAGATTCCAGACCTTCTTTGGTAGCTAAAACATAGTGTTGCCTTGGTCTGTAGAGTGATAACAGAACAAGTTTTGGGCTACAGAAAAGTGTTCAACATCATAAAGTGCTGGCCCATAACTCAACGCTCATTCCTGTCTAGTCCTCCATCCATCACAAGTTCAATTTCATTACATTATATATTAATTTTAATCTGACTTGCATTATATACTTTCAGCTATCTGCTCATCACTGTAATGAAGGTTTATATGTTTATGATGTTAAAGAAAATGGAAGTAACACCACTGACCCTCAGCTTCCTTTTGGCCTGAAACCATTTACAGATTATAGATGGACACTGCGGTATGGGAATATGTTAATTCTTGTAGGCAACATAACAACCCCTGAAAGTGGTAAGTTAAAACATGTATTTTCGTAAAAGCAATAAACATTACAGTTCTAGATTCATGTTCCTTTATTAAAAGAAGAATATTATTACAGATTTTGAGGAAATTCTTTTGTCCACCCTTATTATTCAGTATGCTTTCTTGAGTCACCCAATTTTCTGTGCAATATATAGCAACGCAATTTAAGGGTAAGATATGGAACTACTTCTTATTCTCGATATAATACCATTATCTGACACTGTGTTGAGTGGCGATGGTTCAATTTTTAAACTCAAAAAATCTAATTAAAATTATAGCTCTTAGAACATTCTGGTGCTTTAGTCTGCATTGAACTGCTTATTTCAGTGGATTGTCTAATCACCAGCTTAGCAGTAATATCAGGAAACTTTTTTCATTCTACTATTATTGCGTGCTGCGGGACTTTTCAGATTACATCCCACTTATGATCCTAAATTGAAATAGATATTCAAAGTCTAATAAAGGGATTAGTTGTAAAGAATAATTTAAAGAAAAATAAAGAATGTTTATGAGCGTCTGCTGTGTAAAGACATTCTGCAGAAGTGTATAATAATGAATATCTTTAGACAAGAAACAATAATACTTGATGGATTGTGAAAAATGATAGTATTACCATAAAACTATCAGTGGATATCATAAGATTTCAATCTTAATACATTTTATAAAAATCTGTTTCAAGTTTCTAAAACAGTTGAAGTTATAAAATATTTTGGGAATTTTGGGAATAAAAATTCTGTGTCTGTAATGAGTAATACGAATAACCAAATATACATGATGCTGCAGCACAGAAATCCAGGAATTCATTCACATTAGTAAAAAATAAGTCCCAGTTTATTTGCATTTTGTTGAAATCTCATGTAAAAGCAGACACATAAAAATGAGTGAAAAACAACTAGTCCCTTCTTTCAGGATTTAAATTTATATTATAAAAGCAGCTGAGGGAATTCTGACATAGTAAATTAGTTGGAAATGGTTTAAACTGGCTTGACAAATTTTTCTTTCGATTTCCCTCAGCTTCCTATATACAGTAAAACCCCTCAAGTTGGACATCCCTATATCCTGGATACACATCTATATTGGGCACTTTTAAATGGAACCGGCGAATGTCATAATTTTACGTGTCTGGGACATTCTTTTATCCTGGAATTTGAACACACCTTTTGTTGTAAGTTGGACAGGTTATAGCATTTAGCTTCAAATCTTTTTTGGGAAAAGTTTACAGTTATTTTGTTGTTTTGAATTTCTAACTGAGGAATGCCTTCTATCTGGTGGACTAGTTTATGGTTGAATATGGGATACATTGAACCCTTTACTGGACTACAATATTGCAAATTCATTATTAACTCCGTGAGCACTGTGGTTTCAAACTGTGTTAGCAGAAACGGGATTTTGTTTTTTAAGATGGGGAAGGGAGAATTCGTGGAATTAGCTTTAGAAGAGAATAAAGAATTACTGGATCGTCTGAAGAAAGAACAAAGTTGCAGAATGCTGGCACAGGAATAGGGCATCTCCAAATCTACTGTTTCCAACAGCAACAGAGCCGCCATTACCGACGCGTGGGAAAAGACTTGTAGTGCACACATAAAAAGACCTCGAAAATCACCACATGACGAACTAAATGACAAAGTCTTAGAGTTTTTTCGGTGTTGTCGTGCAAAGAACATTCCCATTAGCGGCACACTTTAACAGAAGGAGGCTAAAGAAGTTGCAACTAGACCCCAAATCAAAGATTCCTCTGCGAGCAATGGGTGGTTGGATCGTTTCCGTAAACGAAACAACATAAGTTTCAAGATCATTTCTGGCGAATCAGCTTCTGCTGGTTTTGAAGCTGCTGAAGATTGGAAACGCAAACTTTCAAGCCTTTTGTTGGGATACGCAGAAGAGGACATTTTCAAAGCGAATAACTGTGGAATATTCTACCATCAACATCCAACGCTATCCTTAATAGAAGAGGGAGAGACATATAAAGGAATGAAGAAGTCTAAGGAACGGGTTACTCTTTTGCTATACTACAATTCGCGAGGAGAGAAATTAAAGTCACTAGTTATGTGAAATTGGACGACCTTCCCGTAATTTTGCGTTACAACAAGAAAGCTTGGATCACATCTAATATATTTTCTGAGTGATTGAACGAGGTCAACCTTAAAATAAAGCCGAATAATCGGAAGATACAATTGTTTGTCAACAACGCTACAAGCCACGTTAATTCAAATCTTTCAAATATCACTACATAATTTATACCGTCAAATGTGACCAGCGAATAATAACCACTAGACAAGGGCATTATTTAATCTGTGAAATGCTATACATGAAGCAGCTAATGTTTTCACTAATCAATGCTGCAGATAAGTGCAAGAACGCGACCGAATTTTCGCGAAGCGTTACAGGCTTAGATGCCATTCGGTGGATTCATGGTGCCTGGCCGAACTTTCTCCACAAACCATTGCAAAGTGTTTCCGACACGCAAGATTTATGGCAGATTCTGTAGAGGATGAAGAGGAAAGGAAAGAAGAGGACAATATGCATGAAGAAAAACGCTGCCTTCCTGAGGATTATCGCAACCAACTTCTGATGCCCAATCTCTTTCAACGTTCCACAACATTCAGGAGGTTTACGACGATGTTGCTGGAACAGTCGATAATGTGCAAGACAAAGTGATGACTCAAGTGACGCTGTGTGTGAAAAATCTTCAGAGGAAAATGAGTTATGTGTGTACGAAGAACCACCTACCTATCTGAGGGTTGTACAATACGTACAAGAATTAAAAGTAAAAAAGCAGTGTCTTGTGACGAACTTTTTGGCATGAAATAAGTGAATTTGGATCTAATACAGTAAGTACAATTAAGAAAACACATTCTGAACGTTGACAATTTAATCGAGGCTGGGGTGTAATTTGCAATGCATGGGAGTGTGTTTTAAAAGATTATTATTATTATTGTTGTTGTTTTCACCGATTCTTAATTCAAGTAAGCCTATAGTAGTTAGATAATGCAAGTAAATAGATTACATTGTCATTACACCACAATCTGAAAGGATGATTTTTCCCATTCCCTCTATCTTGGACACCTCTGTAAGTGGGACACATGTTTGTGGAACCGAAAATGTCCCACTTAGAAAGGTTTTACTGTACCTATGACTAACAAAAATAATTCTCTATGTCAGTAATGAAATAAATTTGTTTCCTATGAGGAACACAATTCTGTGAAAGGTCATTTAAAATCACTCTCCACATGCTTGTCTTTTAGTATCCATGAAATAACTTGGGAAATGGTGTAGCAATTTTGATAAAATTTGGTATTGTGTCAATTTTCCTGTTGTAGGAGATATTTGAGGATATGTGAAATGACCTAATTATCCATGCACAACTTGTGACTAACATCTTCCACTCTTCTTTCAAGCTGCATAACCATATCTTATGAAGGTGTGAGATTAGCAGTGGAATCTTTATGCTACTTTTTCTGTGTAATCTCCCAGGTCATATGTATACCACAAAGATTAGCAGAGATTGTAGATTATCATATCAAATATCTTGTATCATGTACTTCTTCGACGTATTGAGAATTTAAGTACAGGCACTTCCCAGCTTCTGCAGATGATTCTCATTCTGCTTTTCTCTGAATGTGGGGAAGAGGTGGGGATAATTGTATTATCAACACAATGCTAAATATGAAATAGTAGGTTTTGAATAATTCAAGCAAGAAAGATGTCTAGTATTGTTTCTCATATATCATTATCTCTTCATTGAAATTCCATTATTTTGCCCCATTTAAAGAACCAGCGAAGTGAAAATTTTTTACCTGTTCACCTATGATACCCTGCAGAGGAGGACTGATAGTTTCTTCTAGGGTGCAATGCTGATGGCAGTTCAGATTTTATTCCTTCACTAAGAATGTGTACACAAACTCTGTTAAATAAAGTTAGGAGTATTCAATGGCAGAAGAATCATCGTTGATAATCAGAAGCTGCTTTACAAGCCAACCCAGCACTGTGAATCCTAGTACCAATCTATTGTTTATCATGTACCATCATGTGCAAGCTTTTCTAATTATATCTCTTTAGAATAAGAAAAGTTGGATGTTCCAAATGTTGACTCCTCATCTACAAACTTCTCTACTGAATCTTGGTCTAGGTACAGTCCTGATACCACATTTTCTTTACTCAGATAAGACCATTTCAAGAACCCTGATGTATATTTATTTATTGGTAATAAATTGTGATATGTGAACAAGGAAACTAAGACACTTACGTCACTTGGATGTGACCATAACAGTAGACCACACGAATGCTAAAGTTATGAAGAAATGAACCACAAAGTTAGAGGAGGCAAATATTAGCATGCAACAATATGGCTTGAACCCTTCAACAATTTTTTTTTGGAGGAAACCCAAAATTGTGCAAGAAAATTACTAACAAAAATTATTTTATAGCAAGACACTCCTGAATGGACCATTATTATTTCTATTTAAATATGTGTGTGTCTTTCGAAATTCACTGTAAAAATAATGTTAAAATCAATTAAAAATAAATACAGACTTATAGGTAGGGAAAAGTGTTGAACCTCAAGTCAATTTTTGGTTATTATTTTTTTGTTTGAACAAGATTATTTGTATCAAATTTTTGAATGCTACACACTATTACACATATATTTGGTAAATGAAACATATTTCTTACTTTAACATTTCTTTACTTATAAGTTTACCAATACCATTTAAAAGCAAAAGGTAAAGTGACCCAAGGTACAACCACATTTTTACCACCCCGTATTGTACCTTAGGACGGAATTCTACAGAACGTTAAACTAATGAGTAAATTTAATTTTCACATTTTGATTGTCTTCCATTAATAAATGGCAGCAAGTTACATCATCAGGAATACATACAATAATAAAAGAACAGTGTATGTAATTAATAATCAACTAATAACATTAATTTAATAATCTACCTACACAAAAAAATTACTGTAGAAAGGCAAGCTATATTCAAATTAAATACAATAAATTAAATGTAAACACATACATTTTGTAAGGGTAAGTAGGTTGCTTTAATATATTCACATTGAATCCACTAAAATCCACTGAAAAACACAACTGTGACCCTTGCAGTTTCAAAGATCCTGCTGGTACAGGGGGTGGAAGCTTCCTTAATATTTCAATACTGGGAATTCTAAAATATTTATTTTATTTGTCAAGGATAAATTTATTGGTGTTCTGAATTCGCTTGTAATATCTGATTTCATATTCATTTCCATGAAAATCATTTATTACTTCAGCTATGTAATGCTCTTTTTCCTGCCAGCTTTACTAAAACAGAATATTCTTATGTCACAACAACAAATATGAAATTTTCTTCCACTTTTTCTTTAATAACATTAGCCATTTCACTTTCAAACAGAGTTATGCATATGTAACATCTTCAGACTCCTCTTCAGAGCTGCCAACAGTGAGCAACCACTTCTTCACAGCTATTACCAATGGCATTTACAGCAACAATCATTGTAATATTTAGCCCCCTCACCCCTGAAGTCACAGTCCCCACTTGCTTGATTCCCTAAGCACAAATAATTTTGGGGGAAACATGAACAGTAGAATTGCCAGTCTCATCTAAATTATAGATCTTATTAGCAGAGAAGTTGTGTTTTGACATAAGTTCATTTAAATTTTCAAAAAATGCCTTTACAATTTCACGATTAAATCTTTTAGGTTGAGTGAGACTAGTAACCTCAGGTTTTCTCAAAGTCAAGGACTTGTGACGTTTCCTCAGTCCCCTCAGCCACATATTACCAACAGATTCATTGTTTTCCCAACTCTCTGGCATAACTACACCATTTGCTTTGCCATATTGAAAAGCAATTTTGAGAGCTTCCTTTTTCATGAGACCATAATATAATGTTACAGCTTCTTTGAAATACTCAGCAATTTAAGTTCCTGAAAACTTTTTTAACGTCTTTTATGGCTGTGTACTCAAAATTAAAAGAGATTTTTGATCTTGAAACTTCATCAAATAACGTCTTAGTGTAGTTCTTGAAATTCCAGAATCACGTGCTGTTCTCCTTACTTTTGTTTGTTCTTCATTACATCTTGTGTGGCTCGTACTATGGTCACTGCATCTACTTTTTGACTCGTTTTACCTAACTTGCTTCATGGCATTCTCCTAGAAATGAAATAGATTTCTTGTTACTAAACGTACTGATTCAATTTAAAATTTAAATAATATGAATGCATTGTGTTGTACCTTGGGTCATGGTCCAAGGTACAACATACCATGATGGCCCAAGCTACAGCAAGAGATAGAAGAAGATATCACAACTCAAATTTGACACCTATTTTAGGTTAAGTGGCAAAATATTTATGTCATATGAAAGAGAACAAAAAGTAAACAAGGATTATTGATTGAAATTGTATTTTAATTGCAACTGCATTAATGTTTAATAATCCAGCTTGTGTTAAGAACCCACCATGTACTGATCAACTATGACACAGTGATGATTAAAATATACTAAAGTGTAATTTCACCTATTATTTGTGTGGGTGAGAAGGGAGAACAGAAATTGGGGGTGTATAAATCAGGGTGCTTACAAGAATATTTGGACCTTAATAGCAGGGTTGAGAAAATTCCATACTTTTCACCAAGTGTTATTAGTACAAAGAAATCAAGGAGAATGGGATGGGTAGAACACATAATACATGTGAGGAAGATGAAACACAGACATAGAATTTTAGTTGGAATCCCTGAATGGAAGAGTCCTCTCAAATGACCTACATATAGATGTGAGAATAATCCTAAAACTGATATTGGAGAAGTAGAGTTTGGTGGTGGGGATTGAATTAGTCTGGCTCAGAATAGGGAATGGTAGTGGGCTCTTTTGAATGCTGAATCAGCAGCTCCTTTGAATGTAGTGAATTTCTTTCCTCACTGAACATACTATTAATTTCTTACTAAGGATTCTGCTCAATGAAATTAGTTAAGTAGTTGATTTTTTAGCCATTTCCATAAGTCACTAAAAATTGACCTAATGTGTAATAACATAAGAAAAAAGACCTAGAGAGCAATAAAAGAAAATAACAGGGATAAACCAGTCAATGAAGAATTGACTCTCATTAAATGCATACAGTGAGAATGTGAATGTGGTATATTTGTTCATGAATATGGAAATTATTACTTTAGGAAATTGCTTTAGAAAACTTGTAATGTAAATACTATAAATGCAAAAAAATGCTTGAGTATATTTTTCTTCTTATACTTATTGATACAGAAATATATAAATTTAATAATATTTTTTTCATAGAATAATAACATGTATTTTATGAAGTTTTTGGATAGTATTTGAATATTCTAAATTAGTAAACAAAGGAAAGATATATTTTATTGTTAACATTTGTTGACAGAATGTCTTCGGGAACTGTAATTCTTGACTGTATTATGAATCTATATATGGTAATCGAACAACACATGAAGCAGTAGATCTATAAGGACTGTTTTTTTACAGCTCCAGAACGTCCAGAACACTTGCAGGTTATAAAACGGACTCCTCATGCCATTTGGTTAACATGGCAACGTCCCAGAGTTACTAATGGCTTACTGAGGAAGTTTATCATATGTGTAAAATTACTTTCATCAGAGCTAAGAAGACAGGACAGAAGCAGGAAACTTCTTGAAGAAGAGATTAAAGTAACACTTTCCATGAATTATTCATATGAAGTAAGTTAATTTTCAAATTTGCACTTCTTGCAATATTCTATGTTCCTTGGTATGCTTTCTGTTTGCAACACAGGATTATTATTCTACCACATGATATTATTTCCCTCACAACTTTTTATTTCAACACAATCTTGCAGCTACTTCTTTATTGGAGTAGAATGTAATTGTTAAATGATCTTAATATAACTTTTATTTATAGGCCTTTTAGTTCTCTCTATGTTGACTTGAAGACATATTTTTTTGTTTTCTTATCCCTATAGTAACACATACAATTCAATGCCATTAATGTGCCACAATTTGTCCATACCAATATTGGATTTAAGCAGGGGTGGCATAAATTTTAAATTTTGTTCACTTAGAACATCTCCAACAGAATGGTGATTGATGGTTTTATCCCATAAAATGAAGAAATATTTGGCAATATTTTCCTGGTTTGCACCAGGATGTTGTTCTTTGAATGCAAACTTTCCCTTTCCTTTTTTTCAACACTTAAACTGCCCTTTTTCACCTATCAGTCGATCACAACAGATTGTGAATTAAACTGTACCATGTCTGTGTAGCATTTGACATCCTTACTTTGATAATCTCAGTAACTCATTTCAAACTACTGTGTGTTTTCCTGCTTTGTATTACATATTCAGAGCGTGTGCAAAACATTTTCATTCTTGAAAAGTTCAATGAAAGAAAGCAGTGATTTTATAACTGTTCTACCAGGATTCTTGGATATGTCTACTGTATATACCTTATTCTGGATAATATTTCCATTTGGTAATCAAAACCTCTCCCAGTAGCAAGTATATTTATTGTAATTTCCTGGGGATTTGAATGTCATTATTTACATTTCTGACCTCAAGTTACAAACCAAATCTCTTTGTAAGGCACTGTAGGTGCATTTTTATCTGAGTGGGTTTTATTTGTTAATGTAAATCTACCGGTACATGATATCTGTGTAGCTGAATGTTTCAGGGAGCTTTTAACATAGCTTTTAACATAGCTGTTGGAATCAAAATAGCATGACACTATATTGGACATGATAACTATCTTGATGGCTAATGGAACCTAAAGGTTCATCAACGACCTAACCAAAGCTTCCACTGGACTTTGTCCAGGGCCAACAAAATCCAGTCTCCTACTCCTGTTTCCCAGAGATCACACCTGAGATTATCCTCCCATCTAATTCTAGGTCTCGTCAGCAGTCTATTCCCCAGCAGTCTTTTCCCCTCAGGCATCCTGACTAATACCCGGTGCACACCTCTTGCTGCATCCATGCACCCCACATGTCCCACCCATCTCATTCTTCTTGACTTAATCACCCTGCCAATAGTGGGGGAGGAGTAAAATTTTTAAGCTTTCTCCACACCCCAATACACTTCTCTCATAAGCCCAAATATCCTCCTCTTGGACATGATTGTAATGCATAATGGTATATTGAACTGCCTCAAAGTTTGGTAGATGGTGTCTAGTGGTTTTGAAACTTTACTGGGGCATTCCCTTTGAAATTACACAGGAGTTTCGTTTTGAAGGCTTTTATGGATGCAGTGCGACAACAGTAGATAGAGAGGTGCTGTTTTGGGGTTTGACTGTAATTTGTATTGTTCAAAGTCAGATATATAAAGTTATAACTGCAGGAAAGAAAAATGGTTGAGAGAGAAGTGTAAAAAGTTGAAAAAGAAATGTTTTTAGGTAAATTTGATGTAGTATACAGGAAGATCAAACAGAATTTTGGAGAAATGAAAAGTAAGTGTGTTAACATTAGAAGTGTGGATGGAAAATCACTGTTAAGCACAGAAGAAAGAACAGATAGATGGAAAGAATACATTGAAGGCCTGTGTCAGTGGGAAACATTGTCTAATATTGTGATTGAGGAAGTGAAAGATGTTGATATGGAAGAAATAGGAGATCCAGTACCATGATCTGAATTTGACAGAGCTCTGAATGACTTAACCTCAAACAAGACAGTGGGAGTAGATGAAATACTTTCAGTTATTGCAATCTATGGGGGATGTAGGAACTAGAAGGTTATTCAATCTGGT
Organism: Zootermopsis nevadensis; assembly: GCF_977971745.1. Lineage (NCBI taxonomy): Eukaryota > Metazoa > Arthropoda > Insecta > Blattodea > Termopsidae > Zootermopsis > Zootermopsis nevadensis. Next base: position 1,827,679 of record NW_028259151.1, on the reverse strand, counting down.
GTCCAAAATCTATGAGTCTGGAGAAATACCATCAGATTTTCAAAAGAGCATTATCTTCGCACTTCCCAAGAAAGTGAGAACTACCGCACAATCAGTTTGATATCTCATGCATCGAAATTATTAACTAGAATAATAGAAGAAAAGAAAGGAAAGTTGAGGAGGCATTAGATGAGGATCAGTTTGGTTTTAGAAAAGGTATGATTACTCAAGAAGCAATTTTGATCTTACGTTCAATAATAGAAGTACAAATTAAGAAAAATTAAAATACAATTATGGCATTTGTATACTTGGATAAGGCTTTTGACAACGTAAAGTGGAATAAGGTGTTTGAAATCTTGGGGAAGGTATAGCTGAAGTATAAAGATAGACGAGTTGTTTACAATAATTTTAAGAATCAGATAGCTATAATAAAAGTGGAGAATCAAGAAAGACAGGCATTTATTAAAAAGGGAGTAAGAAAAGGATGCTGCCTATCGCCACTGCTGTTTAACTTGTGTGTTGAGGAAGTAATAAAAGAAGTGAAATAAAATTTTGGGATAGGAATAGAAGTCCAAGGAGAGAGGATAACAAAGTTAAGGTTCACTGATGATATTGCCCTTTTGACTGAAAGGAAGGAAGATGTAGAAAAATTATTGAATGGTATGAATAGATTACTCAGTGAGCAATTCGGCTTGAGGATAAACAAAGACAAGACAAAAGTTGGAAGCGAAACATGGACAGTGGGAAAGCCAGAAAGAAGATGGATAGAAGCATTTGAAATGTGGTGCTATAGAAGGATGTTAAAAATTAAGTGGACTGATAACGTACGAATGAGCAGGTTTTAAATAGGATAGGCGAAGGAAGAAGTCTATAGAAAAATCTTACGAGAAGAAGAGATAGGATGGTGGGACAAATTTTGAGAAACGTACGATTGGTTAATTTGGTAATGGAAGGGGACAAATTTTGAGAAACGTACGATTGGTTAATTTGGTAATGGAAGGAACAGTTGAAGGGAAAAATTGTAAGGGAAGACAAAGATTTAAATATGTGATGCAGATTTTTCAGGATGTGAACTGTAAAAATATGTGGAAATGAAGAGACTGGTGCAAGATAGACGAAAATGGAGAACCGCATCAAACCAGTCGGAAGACTGATGACAAAGAGAGAGAACTGCTGGATATGGCAGGAAACATCTCACTACATGATCTTAACATTAAATAAATTCAGACCAGAAGGACCAATGAAACTAACCGATGTGTTCTTGTGTATAACATGAAAATGGTCAAACCTTGAAAGCATATTTAGATTGGATTGTAAATGGGTGGATACCTAGCTGACCCTGCACTGCAAACACTTCTTGATTTTTTGTGGATCCTCATGCACTTAATAGCAGGATTTCAATAGAAGCTCTGTATTAAAGAGCTCTTTAATTAGTGGCCATAATCAAGGTCTCATAGAGTTGCTGGGTCTTTGAAGGACTTTAACCTCTTTAATTAGTGTACTGTCTTTAGACCTGGGCCTTTAAAGCACTCTGCTTAGGGGCTCCCTAGGCGTAGGTTGTGCCATGTGAACTGGTTGTTATAAGCCCCTGATTGTACTTAGGCTCTTTTTGGATTTAAGCCTCATCTTGTAACTTCCAGATAACATCCACAGATTATTTATCATTACAGGTGAAAGATTTGGAGCCATCGTCAGAATACAATGTGTCTGTTCGTGGGATGACTGTCGAACCTGGTGAACCTGCTGTTTTAAATTCTGTTAAAACATCACTGATTGTACCTGACATTGGTTCACAACTTAAACTGGTGGATGATTATATAGCCAGTACCATACTTCAGGTTATAATTCCACCTGCAGATTCTTTTCTTGCTAAGAACAGGTGAGAAGTGTTCTAATGGAAAGGGATGTGTAAATGCTGAAACATGCAGACAGAAATGTACTCCAATTCTGTCTTAAATGTGTAAGTACTTTGTGTTTTACATTATTGGTATGTGATGAATTGGAGAATTAGACAAGATGGTTCAATCTAGAAAGCTACAGGGCATTTCATTCTTTGTTTTTACTCTATCATGGACATAACCTTGTCGTTGTTTTTGTTGTTGTTGGTGGTGGTGAATGGAGGTCATCATTGTCCTCTGCTCCTCCTTATTATTAAAGTTATAACATATAATGTTATATTATAATCCATTCTTGGTTTTGAGTTTATTCATTTTACATAGTCTGTTATAAAAATAGGCAAATGACTCAGCTGCTTACAATGTTAGCAATGATATATTTTTCAACATTTGTACTTGCTAAAAATATTCACAAACAGAGACACTTGTTCACAATTTTCTGTAAAGGCTTCTTGACCCTTGTGTGTGTATATGTAAACAATGTTAGAACAGTAACCTAGTGGTCTGTGTAGTGTCATTGAACTGATTTATCTTGTGCAAATACCCTGTATCTTGGGCTACTGTAAAATTATTCCATAGATTGTATCAACATTTTGAATAATATATGTGCTCTAATCATCAGGACATACAAATAGTGGCAAATATTTAGGATGAAAATTTAAATTCATTATTTATGCTGTTGAGATATGACAAGGAATCCCTTAGTTTCTGAAGAAACAACACTAAGATCAATTAATGACTTCTGCTGACCTTTCATGTTCTATCACTGGTTCCGTGATTCTTCTTATACCTGTGAGGACTTGACGATAAAAGGGAGAATACATCAGAATAGGTTACATGGAAAATGAGACTTAAAAAAGAGATAAAATGGAAATTTCTGAAAAAATATTATGTCTTAGAAAGTAAACAAATTCATGCCAATGAATTTAATATTTATCATAACAAACCAATTTATGAAACAGCAAAATAATTGATACAGTTCCAGTGCAATGACTGCAAACTTCCATTAATGAACATTGAGTATGAAAACGTGACTGTGAATAATTATCGTTAAAAATCAACTTAACACCCCTGGATGCTACACTACAAACATTAATAAGAGAGTCTTGCAATTGATTTGACTCATTCTTCTGCTGAATTTGAATATCCTGTCTGTTTCTCAATGTATACTGAAGTGCATTCTTTCCTTATTGTGTCAGTCATATTCAGTATGCAATTAATTCTGTTTTCTTGATTGTTAAGGTGAACAATGCCCATGACAATTAACAATCCCATTTCTAACCTGCACTGTTGAGATCTAATACTCTCTGGGTTAGAAAAACACCAAGAGATGATCAATCCAAAATTTCGAAGTATTATAATATTCATCCATAGAAATTCAACCAACTGTCCCACATATCAGTCTACTTAAATAGCACTCATTCTGCAAGTTTTCCAGATTATATTTAAATTTCTTATTACACATAAGTGGTTAAATCTAGTATTGTATGACAGCCAAATTTAGAAAACATGAGGGATACATGTATTAAATTTGACACTTTCTGAGTAAAATTGATATAGAAAAAGGAGATTTCTATTTTTTTTATAAAATGTCTGAAAATCTTCAAGTCAATAAAGTTCCTCAGATTTTCTTGCTAATTTTTGAGGGTTGTCTGAATATGTGACTTTGTTCTAAAAGAAGTTAATTTTGTTGCTTATGCACTGTATTTTATTTTTCTTCTATAGCTCATACTTTGTGGTTGTAACATCTGATAAGGAAGAAGTAGCTGCTTCTCTAACAAAGTTAAAAATGATGGAATTTATTCTGAAGACAGCAAATGTTAAAAATGATGGGCGTTCTTGGATTGCTGCAGAAATAGAGGTTAGGTACAACAAATATCTACTGCAAAATTAACCACAACCACCACACTTAACATGCCATACATAGTAATAAATATTTCATCTGGTGTGGGATATACATGTACAAAAATTAATGTTAAGATTACATTTCTAAGTATTCATTATGATTATTTAGCGTGTTGACAGTTTCAAAAAACCAGTGTTGTTGAGTGAGTTATAAACAAATTAATCAGTTTTATAATCAGTTTATGATGCCCTCCATGTCTTTAATCCCCTAACCACCATTCAAGTGCCAGCATTAGACCAACAATTTTCCCTCCCAACTGGCACTGCAGTAGTTGGTTTTACTACCTCAGCACCCACCAGTATCACTCTGAGCAACCATTAATTCGTCCATGGTGTCCAAACTAATGTTTCTTTTGTCTTGAGCTTTGTAAAATCAGGTTTTTGAATGACTTTTAATTATTTTCCTTTCTCCATGACTGTACTAATTGGATAGGGTTTACTCTGGATCAGTTTAGTTGTCTTTGCTTTAAACATATTGACAGTCATGCAGCTGCTTTCTGTTTTTTCTCTTGGACTCAGAAAGACTTATTTTTATTATACCTTTACAAAATAGCCTGGTAGTCTTGCATAAACTATTCAAATAGAATTGGCATTAAGTAAGAATATACAGGCAGCCCTCGATTTGCGCCGGTCCAATTTGCCCGATTCAGAATAACGCCGATTTTTAAATCAGAAAGTCAAAAATAATGTTTTACAATGTATCTCGTACTGATTCTTATACTAAATCTTAATTCTTACATCGCTGATTTAGAATAAAAATTATAAAATCAGTCATCTCTGCAATTACGTATGTTTCGTTAACGCGAATTTGCTCCATTGAGATCGATGAATCGGTAAAAGCTGTTTGTGAAATGCAAAATTTTGCATATGAGAGTTTGCTCTTGTGCTACAGCGAAGAGGAGCGTTATGGCATCCATGAGGCCTTATTGTGAAATTTTGAAATAAAGAAAGAAGAAATCAAGACAGTGCACACTACATGCCTTCTTTAAAATATATGACCATCCTCAACCAGGGAATTAGTCAGAGAACTAACGCCGCTTTATCACGCCATTGCCGATTGTAAGTGTATAAAATACATTTTTTAAATTCCCTTTATTTTATTTACGTTATTTAAGAGCTGTAAATGTAAGACCATTATATTACTCGTCAATGTTTTGGTGCTGGGAACGTACGTCATTGAATTCCCATTGATTTACATTATGAAGGAGTTTCAATTTACGCCGCTTCGTCCAAGAACACATCCCCGGCGTAAATCGAGGGCTACATGTATGTCATGAATGCAGTTCTTAAAATTGCATGTAAATAATTTAAATTTCTCCACCAGTTTTATAGTTCTAAGAGATTTTCAATAAAATTTTGAGACATACAGAACCATTTCATTCATTACAAATTTCAACATGGTTGTTAGTGTATGATCATGTGTTGAATAACTTGAATTCGTCATTTGTCAGCTTCATTTGATATTATTTCTGGTATAATTTCTTTACCATAGAATAATAAAACTTCAAAATAAATTACTTATGTCCTAATTTCTGTGATTTTTAACTCACAATAGTGGTATCATTGGTCATGGAAGTTTGTGTTTGACAAATTGTAGGTCACTGTGTGCAGTGGTAATAACTATTTGCCTGACGGCTTATATTCATGCCCTATACAGCAAACCCAGAGGGTGCACCATGAGTAGATACTGATGCATGACTAGAGGAATGGAGACCTGAGCATGGGCGATAATGTATGCCTTATGCAAAGACATTGGCTGTTCACAGGTCTCTCACATTCTATATGTTATTGTTAGTGGTATCTTGTAATGACAAATGTTCTTGAAACCACACATAGTGCAGGATCTTGCTCTTCTTGTATCTTCTACCTGCAAATGAGCTGTGTAGCAAATACTAACCGCATGTTGGATCTCATCTAAAGGAATATTAAAAGAAAACATCAGGATGGAAGGAAGGTAATTTGTGAAGTATCTAATGGAGATGATCTAACAGAAGTGTCAGGGTTTCATAGCGGAATACACAAGTGTGACTGTGAACTGACTAACAGCCTGTGATGTATTATGTAATGCACACAGTGAAGACAACAGTAAATGTAATGTAGAATCAAGACAAGAGTATTCAGTAGCACAAATGAGTATGAAGTTTTGCCAGAGAAAATACCAGAAGTGATCTTGTCTTGAATAATGTGAAAAATCTACGAAGCGCATTATATGGAAAATAATTTCACAAGATTTGAAACAGATGGATGTTGTTGCATGATAATAAAGATGTCTGGACTCCTCTAAGGTATATAGAAAGGAAGAAACAAAATACAACAAGAGGAGAAAAACTTTTCAGTGGGAGTTACTCGGATAAATTGCAGAAAATTAGTATATATTTCAAAAGTTTGATGAGACATGATCCATTCTACCTATAAGACTGAATTTACAAGCCTGGGCATTAAAAGTGCTAAAGTATTAATTTCAAATGATTTTGAAGTTTCAGAATCGTTTATCATCAACTTAAATTATGTGTATACTATTTTGTAGAGAAAAATCACCAACTTAATAACCATTATAGATTAGAAATGTGAAGGACTTAGTTTCTTTAATAAGTCCTTCACATTTCAAGTTCAATTACCACATGAATGTGGCTACTATGTAAGAATGCACAAGATAATTAGATTTGGATTTGCAGGAGTAAATATACCTATGCAATATAATCAAATCTGCAAGGAGAAGAGAAAATCTTCACTGTTGTTCATACGTCCAGGTGTTTGACGCAATCACATACCATCAGTAGCGATATTTCTATGGCAGAAAAATTTGGCCAGAAAGTATATAGGGGAGTCCAGTGCAGAACGGGGCCACGAGGCAGAACAGGATATCGGCTTTAGTCTGCAATGCGTTGCAATATATCGGTACCTGATGAAATATTATTAGCATACAGCACAGGGTCATGTCATATCAGTCAGCGCCTTTTTGTGTTATAGTTTCTGAAATATTCACTCATGCTGGATTTTGCTCTTACATTTTACAATTTTTTCTCAATTTCCAGTGAGGGCTAAACCTATTCATTATTCATATCCACTTTGTTGAATGATGCATGTTACAAGGTGTTATCTTCAAAGTCTTAAACACAATATTTTTATTTATTATCATTATGTCATTTTTGGTAGGACAATCCTAATTTGAAAGAGGCATACTCGGGGCAGAATGGTGTACCCAGGGAAGGGGGTCAAATTACAAGTGCCTGTATTGTGGCGATGTCTATTCGTACTCTATTGAAGGGTGAATCCGGTGTTCATCTTGCTTGAAATGGCCCATAACTCATGTGCAGTTGTTGGTAGTCACGATGATGAAGAGATGCACATGTGTGCTGTCTGTGTTAGGCCTAAGTAGATTTCAAATATGTAAAGTTTCGACATTTTACATTGTATACTTTATCATTTTTATATCCTACGTCATAATTATTAGATAATCTGTGTCTTCTTACAACTTTTTCAAACATGTATCAACCATAATCCTTCTTTCCCGGGCACGGGGCAAAATGAGGCAAGGTACATTCTTGTAAAGAAATTAATATTTTTAAAAAACTGTAATTCGTAGAACTAAACTAATAACTCATTTTAAATTTCAAATAGACAATAAATCCACACAAAGTTCCTCCATGCGTTTATCTTTATTATTGTCCCTTCCACATGCCTCCAAAAATTAAGTTCCCCTTTCTGCCCGGGTCTCCCCTACAGAGTGTCCCAGGAGGAAGGGTCGATATTCTGGGAGGTCACAGTATCGGTCATTCTAAGGAAAAAGTGACAGTGGGACCACGGTTCCGGAGAATTTGACGTAAATACGTCTTTACGGAAAGGAAGTTTATATATTGGCATTAATCTAAATATTTCCTTTATACAGATGACGTTTCGTACGTAATAACGAAAGCGGATTATTGACGGCAATGATGTAACACAATAATGCCGAGTAAACAGATGACGTTTCCTAGGTAACATAACAATGAAGTCACACTTTTTCGTTCCACTTTTTGCCGAATAACACTGACCCTACAATATAGACGTATTTACATCAAAAATGTGTATATATACATGTATCCTATTCCGAACAGTTTCCGAGATAATTTTGTCATTGGTTACATACTAATCGCCAATTGCTTCCATTAATACTATTCATTGATGTGGCTACTATCGCCTGTAACGGAATCAACAACACACGAAACTCTCATTGATGGTCTCACGACAATTCACATGGCACTGTAGAAACAAATTTTGAACGTCGTTTCTCTATTAGTGTGTGTGGTGCGGTATGATCGATGCCACGTTGATTGGTCCCGTTATGTTCGACGATCGTATGACAGGACAAAATTACCTACACTTTCTGCAAAGTGGATTACCAGAACAACTAGAGGATGTTCCTTTGGCTACACGGAATGCTATGTATTTTCAGCATGACGGAGCCCCTTCTCATTATACCCGACTTGTGATGCAACATCTCAATGAAACTTTCCCTAATCGGTGGATCGGTCGTGGTAGCACCATTAACTGGCTACCTAGATCTCCAGACCTAACCCCATTAGATTTTTGTTTCTGGGGTTGGATGAAGAGTGAAGTGTACAGAAGAAAAGTGGATACACCAGTCGAATTGCTCGATCACATAATGGATGTCATCGCCCGCATAAAGGAAAGTCAAGATGCACTCAGACGAGCAACACGCCATGTCCTCACACGAGTTGCAAAGTGCATTGATGTTGACGGTGTAATTTTCGAAAATGTATTATACTAGGTAAACTTCACCAACTTTTTCAGTTGAACAATAAATTCAGGTATCAGAAACAGTACGTAATATCTCTTTCTCATCAACAATTTTGCAACTGTACAGTGAAATAGCTCTATCTCGGAAACCGTTCGGAATAGGACACAAGTACACTTTTTTGTTTAGAATGACCGATACTATGACCTCCCATAATATTGACCCTTCCTCCTGAGACATCCCGTATTTACACGTTTGCATATCATAATCATTAGACAAATGATATTGAACTGAATGTTAGCGAGTAATCCCTAAATTCAATTTGCTCCTGACTTAGCCATGAATGTCATTCTGACTTATTAGTGTCGTCCCAAAGTACTTAAATTTTATCACATTTTCGAAGGATTTACTAGCTATCCTTGTATCCTGGTTCTGTCCTGAATTATTATGCCGAGACATATAAAATATTTTGTCCTTTTTTAGCACTTATTCCTAGAGCAACATCCCTACTAGCTATTAAGAGTGTTTTTGTTTTCGCTTTTATAGGATTCATATTATCGTGCAACAGTTTAATATCATCAGCATAAACCAAAAAATGTGTGTTTTGTGATGTGTCCCGTTCCAGACCATCTTGATTTTCTTGGGCTCTCCTTATGGCATATTCTAAGGCAAAATTGAAAAGCAGCAGCAGCGATAGAGGATCTCCGTCTTTCAGGCCATTCTGAATAGGAAACAAATCGGACAAATGTTTAAGTACACGAATTTTGCTAGAGGTTTCACTTAGACACGTTTTAGTTAGCCTGACTAGATTCTTAAGAACACCAAATTCGATAAAAATATTGTAAAGGGCTTCTCTTCCAACTGAGTTATAGGCTTTCTTAAATTCTATAAACAGTTGATGTACTCTCAATACAATCTTCTCGGGCAATCAGCCGCGTTAACTGGTTACCGTAGTAATTGTAGTTGATGTACGGTCTCATT